>NW_008649939.1:34945-36464 GCF_000695815.1 Acanthisitta chloris | reverse complement strand
AAATCACAATCCCATGCCTCAGCTGGATATCACAGTTGGAGTTCTTTGTATTTTTCTTAGGAAAGAACAGGAGCCCCAAAATACTGGACACCAGGACAAGGATTCATCACCCAAAGACTGCCTGAATGAAGTTTTTAGGGGCTTAAGCTGTTACCAGCTCTGGATCCTGGACTTAATGTCCTATCTTAGCTGGTTTAGGAAGTCAAACATTTGCTCAAGAATATTAATTTTCCTTATTTACAAATAGACCTAGCGAAGCCCAATATTGTGACTCCTCATTCTTTCCATTTAAAATTCCGTTACTGGCAGCACCCACATGTCTGTTTAAATTTCCCAGAAAGGCTTGTGTTGGAAGGGACCTTAAACATCAGCTGGTTCCAACCCCCATTGTGTTCATGTGAGAACTTTGATTTTTGCATTTTTATTTTTTTTTTGGTCAGGGTGTCCTGGGCATACAGCATACCCCTTCCAGCTCACTGCTGAGCTCTGCTCTGCTCTGCTGCTCTTCTGGCTGACATTTTAAAAGGTCTGACCTTGGCTTTTGCCTGTGGGAGTAAATGTGGCTCTTGTGTGTTTGTGTTCCTTCACAGGAAGTTCTTCAGAACTTGTACCGAACAAAGTCTTTCTTGTTCCTGGGCTGTGGAGAGACTCTGCGTGACCAGATCTTTCAAGCTCTTTTTCTTTACACAGTAAAGAACAAAGTGGATTTAGAACATTATATGTTGGTGCTTAAAGAAAATGAAGATCACTTTTTTAAGCTCCAGGCAGATATGTTGCTGCATGGAATAAAAGTGGTGTCCTATGGGGACTGCTTCCAGCAATTCCCAGAGTATGTCCAAGACCTGACTGCTCAGATCTGCAAGCAGAGAAGTCCAGGTAATGTAATTCCAGGTGACTTGGCCTCTTCCACAGCATAGTCTGGAGTAGGAGCAGGGCAGGATGTCCTGTCTGAACACTGAGCTGCTCTGAGGTGCTGACCTCACATGCAGGTGCTTTGCTCGTGAGGGACATGCAGCGTTGGAACGTGTGGCAAAACTGTAATCAGGTTTCTTTTGGGAAACCTGTGGATTCTGGAGGTCTGTGGATTTTTGCAGATTTAATCTTGAATTCTGAATTTGCTTTCTTGTTAACATTTGGTAAAGATGTTCATTTGGCTTAATTTTTTTTTTCATCAACTACTCCAGCCTGTTGAGTACTACATTACCTGAAATCTGACTTGTCAGGAAAAGAGACTAAAGGAATTGAAGGAATTTACTGGTGGGATGAGCTGGTTGAGCCACAATAGCTGGTCATAGAATGGGAAATTAAATCAGTGCATCTGATAGTGTTTGGCTTAACACAGTTAGAGCTAATGGGGAGGAACAACAACTCCGTGTCAAAGGAAGAGATTTCTTTAATGTTTCCCAAATAGTGACAGTTCTGCTATGGTTTATCTAGAGAACTGAGGGAAATAACTAAATGCCCTTGGGAAGAATTATTGCTTCCCAGCTCTTTTATTTATCTCAGTGAAACTGTTTTG
>NW_008649939.1:13172-34909 GCF_000695815.1 Acanthisitta chloris | reverse complement strand
CAGGAACCTTCCTCTAGCCCTGCAAGATGCATGCCCAGATTATATCCTGCTTTTTATGACTTGATGAATAGTACATTTACACTGCATTACATTTTTCTTGCCATATTTAGTACAGCACCTAGGTTTCAGGGAGTTTGTCTGCAGTCTGATTGGCATCAGACTTGCAAGAACAGAGACCTTCCTCAGACTTGAAGGTGGTGTTGATCTCATTTACAAGTCAAGATCCCAAACAAAACTGTTTTCAGATGTGTGTAACTGCTCTGTACATCACCAAACTCGTCAGGGTTTGATTTTTCATGCTTATTTACAAACTCTTTTTGAAAACATAGCAGAAGAAGTTGGTTAAAAGGGTTGTATGAAAGAAATGAGAAATGCAGGCCCTGATTCTGATAGGGACTTCATCCCCCCAGACACCTGCTGGAAAAGCAGCACAGCAGTCCAAATCTACTGGAGTACCTTGAGGACCACTCCTAGGACAGCTGATGGAGAGCCCAAGCAGGAGAGAGGTTCTGCTGGACCTGAGGTCAGGGTTGGAGGGAGCCTGGGCTGCAGCAGTCGTGTCCTGGTAGAATTCTCAATCTGCAGATGAAGTTGCTGAGCCATATTTGAAAATTTGGGTCAGATTAGGGAAGTTCCCATTGACTGGAAAAGGGGAAACATAGCCCCCATTTTTCAAAAGGGAAAAAAGGAAGACCTGGGGAACATGGATCAAAACTGGGCTGGATGGTCACTTTCAGAGCAGTGGTCTGTGCCTCGATGTGTGGCTGGAGACCAGTGACGAGCTGTGTCCCTCAGGGGTCTGTGTGGGGACCAGTACTGTGTAATGGCTTTGATGGGGACATGAGTGTGTCCTCAGCTGAGTTTGCAGATGACAGCAAGCTGAGGGCTGTGGTTGGTATAGTCTGGAGGCAAGGGATGGCATCCAGGGGTACCTGGACAGGCTGGAGAGGTGGAACTGTGTGAACACCAAGTTCAAGGAGGCCAAGGGCAAGGTCTTGCAGTTGTGTCAGGAAATCCCAAGCATAAATCCAGGCTGGGGATGACCAGAGGGAGAGCAGCCCTGGGGAGAAGGACTTGGGGGTGCTGGTGGGTGAGAGGCTGGACAAGAGCCACAACGTGCACTGGCAGCCCAGAAACCATCTGTGTCCTGGGCTGATTCCCACAGCTTGGGCAGCAGGTGAGGAGGAATTCTGTCCCTCTACTCCACTCAGCTGAGACTCACCTGGAGTGCTGCATCCAGCTCTGGGGTCCCCAACATGAGGAGGACATGGAGCTGCTGGCATTGGGTCTAGAGGTGGATGACAAAGACGATTAGGGGGCTGGAGCACTTCTGCTATGGGGCTCTTCAGCCTGGAGAAGGCTTTTGAGGAGACTTTACAGCAGCCTTCCAGTACTTAGAGGGGCTCCCAGAGCACTGAAGGGAGATTTTGGACAAGGGCACATAGGGATAGGAGAAGGGGGAATGGTTTCACAATGAAAGAGGTTTAGATTAGGTATAGAGAAGACATTTTTTATGATCAGGATGGTGAGGCACTGGCACAGGCTGCCCAGAGAATCTGTGGCTGTCCCATCCCTGGCAGTGTTCAAGGCCAGGTAGGATGGGGCTTGGAGCAGCCTGGTCTAGTGGAAGGTGTCCCTGCCCATAGCATGGGGGATAGAATGAAATCCTTGAGGTTCCTTCCCACCCAAAGTGTTCTGTGATTCTAAACATAACTTTGCTGTTTTGGGATGGTGCATAAAAGTATAAAAACTCCATGGATGCTAACCTGTGCTGCTGCTGTCTCTCTCACTTCTGTAGATGCTGACCGAGTGGACAGCACAACACTACTGGGTAAGTAACATTTTCATTTGCACAGAAAGTTCCATAATCCTACCATGGGAAGAAAAATAAATCTCTTCCTTCCAAGGTATTTAAGTGATTACTGTGCAGCACTCTGATTTAGCTCTGAAAGTCTGCTCCATGTTCTCTCTTTACCCTCTGAACTTCTGCCTGTCGGCAGCTTTCAGCTGTCAATCAAATGACAATGTTAAAAGCTCCAGAAAATGAGTATATAAAGTTTTTAATGCTGACCAGGGTGCTCGAGGTAATACTAACATCCATGAGGGTTTGGCTTAGATTTCCAAGCACAGGTTTGTCTGTCCCAAAAGCCTTCCTTAAGGAGGTCTGGAAGAGTGAATCTCAAGCTTGAAGTGGTAGGTACTGAAGGTGAATTTTCAGCTAAGCTGTTCAGGGAACTTTGTGATACTTCTGTGACTGAGCTGAGCCATAACGCATTACAGTTTGTGGTAAAAAATAGCAAAATGTCCCCTTGAAACAACTTAGATGACACTTCTGGGCTCTGTGCTGCTGCAGCTAACACCAAAATTGTACAGAAGTATCATTTTATTACTGCCCATCAGGCCTTTGGCAGTGCAGGAGATGAACCTCCCACTCCTTCCCACACACGAGGTCCAAGCACACAAGGTCCAAGACACTTGTGGGCAGGTGTAAAATCAGAGATGAGTTTTGTGATTCCAGCTGGATTTTAAGGTTACCTGTCTTTCAGCTGAGATCATAAACCCCATTTTCAATACAGTACTGTTAGACATCAGTGGAGGAGAAACCAAAACCTTTAGCACAGTTTATTCTGGTCCTCTTAACATACAACTCCTTCTCTAACTGGTTAGCACCCTCCTTAGATGTAATTTTAGCACCTGTTTGCTTGTATTTTGGAATGCAGACCAAGTCAAATCCCCAAGAGAATCACTGTGTGTAACACCCTGCAACACCTATCTGGAGTTTTAAGTGGATGCCCTGGTTCTAAAGGAATTGCTGTTTCGTTCACATTACTGTCCAGTTGTGCTGTTTCTGTACTTTCAACAGTAGCTCACAGCAAGGGTTTGTGTCACAGACTTCAGGGATGGCTCGGGTTGGAGAGGACCATCTGTGTGAACCCTCCCTCTGAATAAGGGGTGCAGCCTCTCACTGTGAGCTCCACGGGCATTTCAGCAGAAACTCAGGAATTCTGTCAGAAGGCATCTGGATAATGAGCTCCTTCGTGTTGTGTCAGCACTAGAGATCAGTGTTGGGGGAGAGCTCAAGCTCAGACTTTCAGCAGGGTTAGTGTTACATGTATTCAGAATCCAAACCCAAGAACCTCCGGGGATCAGGATTGTGTTTATCTTACACCAAGTACACCAAAGCACATGTATGCAGCAACACTAATTTGGGTTCTTTCTGCCTCTCCCTCTCCAGGAACTTCATGTGTGGACTGTGCTAAAAGGAAGTTGGGAGAAAGTGGCACTGACTCTCCTAAAAGGATCAAGCAGTCAGAGATGCCCACTGTTGAATGAAAAACCCCAAACACCCAAAGTTCACCCCAGAAGCCTTTTGACAGTGGGTGTTTTACATCTGCTGCATGGAAAATTTTGAGCTGAGTACTTCCATGGTTTTAAGTGGAATAAAATTGTACATATTAGCCTTTTCCTTTTTAAAGCTGTAAATGTGTGGAGTGTGTAAAGCTTGAGAGTCACAAAAGCTGGCACTGCCCTGGCACTGCTAGGGCACTCAGAGTGTACCTGCAGGGTCAGGGAGAAGCAGCTGCCTCTCACCTCAGTGCCTGCAGGAGAGTGTACCCAGGGCTGTTCTTGGTCCTGATGCTGGCACAAGTGTACCTGGCAGTGCTGAGGGGTTGCTCCCATCAGGCTTCCCTGGGGCTGTTCCCTGAGGATGTCTCTGTTATGCCTTCCAACAGCAGGTCACACTCTAAGGAGGTTTTCCAGGAAGGGGATGGGAAACCTGCTCTGTCATGTGGCCTTTCTCTCGAGCTGTGGTTTGCCAGCTCTTTGCTCCCATGCCACGAAGACAATGCCTGTTGTTCCCTGGTAGGAAAAGCTCCAGAGTTTGGGATGTTTTGGGATGCTGCTTCGCTCCTACAGACCTCAAGGCAGCCTACACCCATCCTGTCCCTCAGAGAGTGTATTTACAGGCACTTCTAGAAATTGTCTTTGAGTGTCACATAGAGCATTATCTGTAAGACTCTGACCTCTATTTGTATTCTCAAAAGCAGTTGTGTAAGTTGTTATATTCTCTCCTAACACACAGAGTAAGGAGGGAGAAATGCCTACTCTGGATTTTGCTCCCCCACCAAAGACCAGACTTTGCTCACCATAGCAGTGGGACTGCTTTGCAGCTACCTCAGGGTATCAAGTACAGTCAGAAGGGACAGAATTGGAGCCTTGTCTGCTCTATTTAGCTGTTGAGTGAAGCAGTAGCTTGGTTAAGGCCCTGGTCAGTCCCTTGGAAAAGCTGACCCTACAGAGAGGCAGGGTAGATGCAGTTTACCCATTCCACTGTCCACAGCTCTTTTTCTGCTCCATTGTATCTTTTTTCTTTTTTAAACAAGACTCAGATGCTGAAAACCAACTTGTTGGCCATTTATTACCTTTTTAGCTCAAGCTGTGAACTGAATTTGGCAGGACATCTTTGATGATGACATACACTCTAATAAAACATTTAAAGCCAAATAAACCATTATTGTAGAGACATGTGAAGCTGTCCCTGTTGTTCAGGCTGTTCCATTCTTTACTGGAGTTTTCTATTTCAACCACCTGTTCCCAGCAAATGGCTAAAACCCCTCAAGGAACCAGGACTTCTGTATTAGCAGTACCCAGAGTGATGTGGGGCAGAGATCTCTGAACAGCACTGAGGCTGCTGAATGTACTTCCCCATCTGTCACTGGATTCCACGTTAAATCACTGACACTAACAACTCAGAGTAAACTGTTTTATTTAGTGAAGCATGGCAGGAGCACAAGTATTTGATAACCACCTGTCTGCAGGAGAAGTGTGCACCCTGATGGTGTTAGAATGTTCCTCCCTGAGGCAGGATCTGAGTACCCAGGTGTGTGCAGGAGCCCAGGACTCACAGCACACCACAAGGCAGGTGTGTGCAGGCAGCCTGGGGGACAAAAAGGAAACTGCTCCATGAACATGAGATATAATGATTATGAGCAACCATAAACCAAGGGAAGCTCTTCAGCACACAGAGAGGTGGAACATAAACCAGGTGATGCGATTCCAGCTCTCAGTGTTCTGCACCAACTTCATTAACTTTGCTGCTTAGATGAAGCACAGACAGCAAAATAAACCTGCCTTCAGTGTGACAGCTGCCTAACAACAAACCAAAACACTTTTTTCTAAGGCTGCTATCTCTATAGCACTTGCAGTGGAAGACTGAAGTCTCTGGGTGTCGCAAAAGTCACCCAAGACAATGGGCACATTCCTGCACTTTATGGTTTCAAAAAAGAGGAAATACTCCTACCTGAAGGCAAACATACAGCTGCACCAGAGAGAGAGCTGGTGAAGGCCCTGACTGGGGCAGCACACACCTGAACAGTGCACGGGCCCTGCACCTCCACACACAGGGCTTTTCCTGAGCAAAGCAAGAGGCTCATTCCTGGGGATAGTGTGCTTATGGGAACAAACCTGAACCCTTCAACTTGAGGCAAAACCATCCCAAAGCATTTGGAGAGAAAGCTTTGTGTGCATACCTCAGTCACAGCCTCAAGCTCTCCCTCACTCCTGAACAAAACGGCATCAATGAGGAACAGTTGCTTCCTTTAACATATTGCAAAACTTCTTCCTTTGAAAAGTGAACATTTCTCTATGAACCTCAAACCCAGATTTGGAACAGTCAGCTGTGAACCCAGCGCTTGTCACCTTGCCTTGACACCAGCCACATGCTACTCCAAGACAGAACTGTGTTTGGACTTCTCTGCTGCATCCTGGTCCTCCCCCTCTGGGTACTCAGTCAGATCCAAGGTCAGGACTCGGCTGAACATAACACCATCGTACTGGGAAGAGGAGGAGCACATCATATAACACCTTTGTGTGGCACTGGAATAAGCAGTTCATAACTGACTGTGAGCTACAATCAGGAGCTGGAGTCACCCAAAGGATGTTCCATGCACATCCTGTGGCACACCCAGCCACACACTGCACGATTCACTGGGGCAGCACTTCAGGTGTAAATCAGTACCTCATCACCTCCCATTACTGAACAGAATTTTGCAGTAATCAATTACCTCTGGACACACTCCAATCAATGCATCAGCCTTGCAGTAAAACTCCTCCTTCAGGGAAATCACTATCATTTGGAAGTGGTCATGTGCCTGGTCTCTAATGAAACTCGAGACCTTTGGAAAGAAACCAGGAGTTTCAGAAGGTTAGTTCTGGCAGCCTGAAACCAAGCTGTGGTTAGGGAATGATGAGGAAAGAACTGAACTGTGCTAGCTGCAGAATTCCATCATGGATAAAATCAGGAATAAACCAGTCCTAAGCCAAATACTTTCCATGGTCTTAAGACAACCCCCTGGACTTGCTGCTTTTTGAAAACACGTGAGGAAATAATCACTCACTCCAATGAATAAAGTTATAGGATGAAGCCAGTGCCAATGAATCGATATTTTACTTCATGTAACTACAAAGGAAGGTGGAAATTTCTGAATAAGTAAAAAGGTGTGAAAAGTTTGGCACTGGCTGTGTAAGTGGATCTTAAACACGTCCTAGTTCCCTGCAGGCAGCAGCATATTTGTCAGTGCTAATGCAAAATAAAGGCACAAATTTTAAGTCAGGAACTGGTGCCTGAGTGTCCCACGATGGGAACTAAATGCTGCATAAAGGACAACCAGCACATTTTTTTCATTAGCCCTCTGCCTGTCATCCACATGACATGGAAATCATGTTTTAATGGAAGTAGGTCATTTAATTCATATTCATTTCACTGTGTAGTTCCAATTACTGGATATCTGCTTTAAACTGAAAGAATGGAAAGAAACAGACTTAGTTCTAAGGATAAAACCTGGATGCCTGTGAGTACTAGCAACATGTGATCTTTCACAGATCATTTGTGCTCACTTGCAGGATTTAATTCCTGTGTCTGAAGGGGTTTTTTGGTGCTTTCCAGTAACAACTATGTCTTACAGATAAGGGAAGATATAGAAGGCCCTGGGAGCAGGAAAACTAATTATTAATTAAACATTATTAACTGCGTATCACTGCAATTCTGCTTTTGCTTGAGCAAGGCTGGGAACCACTTGGCTCACAAGTCTTAATCTAATCTTCTTTTGTGGGCTATGAACATTATTTTTACCTGAAGGAAAGTAAACCAGAGTTTCAATACCTCTGAACTAAGAAATACAAAGGCAGAGAGGGAGAACCATCTTTGTTACAGTGTTCTGGGAAACAATGGTGCTCAGCGTGTCCCAAGGCATAAAGGAGACACTTCTTCTGCCAGGTGCAGCTGGAATGGGCTCAGAATGAGAGGCAAAGTGCAGTGCCTTGAGCACTGTCTCTCACCAGCTGTGTCAATGCATTGTGTGTAGCCTCTATGGAAAGCTGGCAGCATCCCAGCAATCCTGAACTTTGCATAATGTGTACAGGAATGATGACTGGGGCATCCCTAACTGCAACAGGAACTTAGGAACTTCACGAACTGAAGTCACCCAGGAAACAGCCTGTAACTCTGTGAGGCATGTTCTGGGCCCCTGCCAGCCAGCCAGAGCCAGGCAGGATTCTCCATTCCCATCCAGCAGCCCAGCCTGGACAGCTGCAGAGATGGGCAGTGTCATAAAGGATAACTTACCTTATCAATGTTTGTGTTATCCAGGGCAGCATCTATCTCATCCAGAATAAAGAAAGGTGCTGGCCTAAAGCTGCAGAGACGAGACAGGATTCTGCACTTAGATGCCAAAATGTTAATGAACACTTGAATTACTTACTCCATAATAACATTTTGATAATATTTGGCAATGTTATATTTATTAAATCACTAGATGCCATTTAATGTGTAATACTAAATAATATACAACAATTTAATTAACACCTAATAATTTAATTAAAATTCTACACTTTATATATAACAGTAAAGTCATGACAGGTAAAGAATAAGGACTTCAGAGACACTTGGAATACTCCATTAGCAGATTTTTTCCACATGCCTGTCAGTGGAACACTGTCTCTCTTTCTGTCACTCACTCAGCTAGAGACCTGGATAATCCCCTAACACTTCTTTTTTCTCCTTGGATAATCCCAGAATGGTTCTTTCACCTGTGTATGGCAAACACAAGAGCCAGAGCTGCCACGGTTTTCTCCCCTCCTGACAAGCTGTCCATAGGCATGAAGCGCTTGCCCGGAGCCACGCAGTTAAAGCCAATGCCTTCCAGATAGGGCTCCTCAGGATTTTCAGGACTAAGGAATGCCTGGAAACAAATATATTTCATTGTTAATAGTGACATTTATCCAATTAGCAAGATGGGTACTTTTTTTAGGTTTATATTTTCGCCACGCTAGAGTAGAACCAGAGTTTGCTTCAGACGTAGGAAACCTGTTCATCCATCCTGAGGGCAGCACTATCAGATTCCCAGGGAATGTGGTTTTAGTTAATGAACCAAGAGGCTCACTAGCAAATCAGCTGGGAAATGGTGCCACATTTGTTATTTACAAATGTTCAGCTACTGACTAAACTTGATTTATCACCTTTTGTGTAACTACTTTGATTTTCTTTTAGTTACTAAAATTTTGGACTTCAAAAGCAGATTTTATTTTTTAGCTTGAAGACCACAGATTTGCAAAATGACCCCTTTTTTTTGTGAAGGGTTAGCTTTACAGAATGTAGCTCTGAGCTGGAGAAGGACTTACTTAATACAAACAGTCTTTCTCTATACATTGTGTCCTGGTTCCCAGGGCCAAAACCTGAAAGCATTACGTTCAAGAAAGAGCCATTCTGCCACACCACTGCAAAGTACAATGGATAAGCTGGTTGCTACATGGTTTGTTTTTTCCCATTAAATAGAAGAGACAAAAAAATACTACAGTCTCTTCCCCTCTGCACAAGGGGATACAGATAAAAGAGAAATTTCCAAACTTAACCCTCATTTCTAATGTGTCCTCTGGGATCACAGACACAGCAGAAGAAAACCAAACCAACATACAACATGCTGAGGGAAAACACAGGATATGAAGTTTTAGACAAGAGTCCAATCCTGAGCCCTGTAAACATTCCACAGTCTAGGGAATTTGATGTAGCCAAAGCATTTGGGAGTTCCCTCTTAATTTCTGGCATTAATACAGGAACAGTAACAAAGATAATACAGTTTTGGGACAGGTTTTCTTCAGGTTTCTTAAAGGCTGCAAACATGTCTGTGTTGTCTAAGTACTGAAGTGTGGTATAAGGAGCATCAAGACCTCATACAAACAGTAGCAGTGATTTATGATTTTTAGTTTTATCTAACTAACAAGTATTTTTAATTACCTGTTCTTGGTATCACTAGGTGTGTAAACCAAAACTGTTTTTAAATGAAGTACCCTAATACATTTCACAGTTGTGTTCTCATAATTTACAAGTCTGCTAAGTACAAAGAGTCAAACTCACCCAAACAGAGTAGTTCCCAATCTTGTTAGCAGATTACCTTTCTCTGTCTAATGTCAAGCATGCTTTGGCTTATTACCTATTCCTTCTCTGACCCTAAACTTCTATAGTCTTTAATATTTGTGTAGTAATTTTCTCCTTCAGGACTGAGACTGCCTATGGAAACCCCAAGTGTTACTAAGTTCTCTGACTCTAGGCAGTAAAGCATGCAGAAGGCCTTTCAGGCAAAGCACTTGAGCATGTGACATACCTGAGCACTACTGTTCCTGCAAAGCTTCTTGTAGACCTTGTCAATGGCTAGGGAGGCATGCTCAAAGCAACTGCTGAACAGCTCATATCTCTTCCTTTTCACCTCTTCAAACTCCTGCTTGCACATCCTGGCCTCCTTCCTGCTGCTCTCAAAAGCTATGCAAAAAATCATGGAAATTACTCCATAAGAAGCCTCAGAGTAAATACACAGAACAAATATCTATTGTGTACATTAAGCAGTATCAAGGGAAATCCTAATTGCAGAAACAAAGGCATGTACAGGGAGCATACCAAGGTCATGAGTTTCCTTCCAGATTTCAAACACAGGCCCCAAAAGCTGAGAAGGTGTGATGTATTCAATCTGCTCTAGGCCACATTTGTCTGGAGCAAGGAACAAAATTCTTCTCCCAATTACTTCAGGAAGCTGGGCAGCCCTAAGCAGTACCAGCACTGACCTGGTACAGCTCCAGAACCCCTTAAAGTCTGCAATGCTCTCTGAGGATACTATTCACTTTGCAGAAATGCTCCTGTCTGAGTTCTGGACAACATATACAGTTCCTTCAATTATGTAAGAAAAATTTAAAGAATTTGAAGATTAAAGTCAGTTATTTTCAGAAAGTAAAAAAAGTTGTCCATGTCATTTGGCCAACAAAGTATCTTTTCAATCATTCAAACTGTATTTCAACAAACTACTGCAGACCCAAGTGTATGTTAATAAATTGTTTATATATAATGAAAAAGATAACTGAGGAGAAGCACAAAAAAACCCTTTACTATCCTATGGGCAAAACCAGCAGGGCCAACCCCAGGAAGAGGAATTTCAATTAGGGTGAAAGGTCTGAGTCACAAAAGAGACTGACATGAAAGACTCAGTGTTACCACTCATTGATTCCTGGAACTTGTTCCGAGCTATCTGTAATTTCTCCCCTGCTCTCAGGTTTGGAGCAGCTGTCTTCATTAAAGTGATCTCTTTAGCTTTTATTTCCTGCTCCATCTGCTTCAGATGATCCTTTATGTCTTTATCAGACTCTAGGTCCTAAAGGAAAAGACATGAAATACTAGAGCTATCTAATCTGCTTTTGGGCCAACCGTTCAACACACACAGCAAGCACTGGTGGTTTCTGGAAGAAGTGCCCCACTCATTAACACCTTTCATTGAAAACAACCAAAAAATGTCACTCGGGAGTCTTAGCTCTCAGAATAAATCTATTAGGGCCTCAATATTCTTCCACAAAACTTTCAAAAACAGAGCCAATTCCCTTCCCTCAATTCCCTCGTTAAAAGGAGGGACACAGGGGCAGGACTAGTGCTTCACTACTCAATTTGTAAAGAAGAGAGGTTCGTGGTGCATTACTAGAGACAAGTTCCAGTGATGACAGATCCACCCTTTGCTCTGTACGTAACCTCTGACATTAATTATATTCCCTAAGATTTAAAAGGAAAAAAGTATAATTACTAAACCTGCTGAGAAAAAGTGACCTAATGGCTGTTAGAGAAGGAAGGCTGGGAAGCCTCAGTCTCTGCAAACACCACAAACAGGTGTACAACCCCCACAGACACCCTTGGGTTCCAGAGTTTTGAGCCACAACATAGAGGGTTAGAACTCAAAGGCAGAAGGTAAAGGAGGAAGGAAAAACCAAGGTTATATGAACTCTTCCTCAATTCCACTTTTGTGGTTTATGTAAGCTTGAAGTTAGCCAGTTAAATGGGAAACTGACCCATCCAGAAATCCCACACATCGATGCTGCAAGACTACAAAACCAGAGCACACACACACATGCACTGCAGCTTCACTGTGTTTTCACTGAGCTCCATCTAAAGATCAGGGTGAAGAACAAGTAGTTTCAACAAAGAAAGTATTTGGAAAGACAAAAATAAAAACCAAGCACTCCTTCTCAAACAATTGCAAACAGAAAAGATAACCTTCAGGTCTTCTGCTAGGCCACTGTAGTCTATCTGAATTGCCTCTTCCTTTTCATAGATCCCTGGTGTAGTCTGGGTGCCTTCTGTTTCTGTTCCTAGCTACAACATGAAGGACATTCCAGTTCAGAAATACAACAGTTAACTTCTAAACTGTTAAAACAATGAGTTAAAAGGATACAGAATGAAGAGACAGTGGTGACATGGTACGAGGCAAACTCATGTCTTCTTGACACCAGGGCCTGGATTTCAAACAGCTACCTTCCCTCCAGTGACACACGTGCTCCTTCTCACTATCAGTCCCTCTCCCACCAACATTCTTACTCAGAACCAAATCTGACAGTCTTCTCAGTAAGATTAAGATTCCAAGTTGTTATTCCAACTGCTCACCTTGGTTTCATCTCTCTGTCACTCACCAACACTGAGAGCTGAGCTCCCACATCCTCTGACCATTAGCAGTTCTTGTTCTTTCCCTTCACAGACTCCTACCTCACCTCACTGCCTGTGTTTTGTTTGCTGCCCCATTCACACCTATCCTCCAGCAAAAATACTTTTCTAAGGAATGGCTTCAACAAGACTCCTTGCAAATTCACAGACTTATGACAAATCCCTCAAAACCCCCAGCTCCCTTCTTTTGCAACAGTGGAGAAAGTTTAGTTCTCCTCACAAAAGATATGCTGGAAAAAGAGGGAAGATGGAGCCAAATAATGAGGGTCAATTCTCTGACAGCAGAAATGTTTCTATTTTAGCCCTGGTTTCTGTGAATATTTACATCTACTGAAAACAAAAGGATGATTTTATATTATAATATTCATATTCTGGATGACTGACCAAATCTGAACTCAATCCATGTACATGCCATAATTATTTCCATTTCTGAACTGACCCCTGTGTGTCCTCCTACATATTTTCATACCAATTTTCTTGTACCACAGGGATTTTAAGTATTTCCCAGGACTACGTTTCAAGCACAAGTAAAACTACTTGCCAACAATACTCCTGACTACAAAAATAAACAAAAATCCTTCTCTTGAGTGGCTGAGGCCTGATCAGATGAAAACCATGTATTTGTTTGAACATTACCATGTAAGACAAACAGTCCTGTAAGCAAAGAATAAGGATCTTTGCATTCAAGACCGAGTAACTGCTCCTCCGTGATATCTATCTTTTGTAAACATTTCAAGTACCTCTACTTCACTGATGTCATCCAGTGATCCAAACAGGAAATTGATTTTCAAGTCCTGCACTTTGCATTCAAGCAGCAGATTGTGTCGCCTTAATCTCTTCTCTTCCAGAGAGGTTTCTACAGCTGTCGCCTCCCTCTGCAGCTTTGTGGCTTCCCTACATGCAAAAGAAGCACAAAACAAGTCAGAAGCATTAGTATCTCTGCCAGTGGCATTCACAGAAAAACAGCAGGATAAATACAGCATGAGAAGCAACCTCCAAGCACCAAGAGGGCTCTTCCCCTCTGCAATCCCCATCAAACATAAAGGAAAATGGTGCTGTACTTTGCCATCTCTTCCATTCTCCCTAATTACTTCAGAGGGAGCCTGAGCTTCAGTAAATGTACTCTACAGCATGTTCAAATATCCACCTTTCCTAGTTACCCTACCTCTGCTCCCTCAGCTCTCTGAACAAGTATGGAGATTTGAGCCTTTTAACATTTAGCCAAGTACCTTCTACCATTACAGTCCTTGAAATACACCTTGAGTCTCTGCAACAAATTCCTCTAACAGCACCAAGTTATCAGCAGCAGAAATGTAACAGCTTCTATTGTTAAAATGACAAACTATAAAATGAACTACTAGGCATACAGTCCATGAGTTTATACAAAATTCCACAAGTTTACCTAGCCATACTGGGCCAACGTCCCTGGAAGTGCTCAGGGCCAGACTGGATGGGGTTCCAAGCAACCTTGTCTAAGTGGGAGGTGTCCTTGCCCATGACAGGTGGGGTGGAACTGGATGATCTTTAAGGTCCCTTCCAACATAAACTATAATCTAGGATTTTATGAACACGTCAGGGTTTTTAAACATAGAGATGACTCCTGATTAAGAGATATTAACCACATCGATAATAAACAAGTGTAAGGCAGCTGAAGTATAAACTGTCCCCAGAGCAGGTGATTTAAAACAACTGTAGGACAAAATAGTGACCTAAAGTTAACACTAGTTTAAGGTATTCAACACATGAAAAGGCTGGAGAAAATACCAATTAAATCAGGAAAGAGAATTCTCATGAACTGAACCCACTATACAACTCAAACTAAACTCTGAAACTACCAGTGAACTTCACACACCAAGAACCAAGTTGAAAGCTACTACAGACTTAGCAGAAGTCACTACCTATTGGTCAGAGACCTAACACTAGGTAAGTAATAAGATAGTGTCACTCTGTACAGTTTATGGGATGGCTGTCATGGAATAATCGCTGCCACATCTCCTTTGGGAACCACACACTAAATTTGCATTTACAGTATGTGTTAGTTTGAACAGAAATGCAAATAGCCATGTTGCTAATAAACCTTTCACGACAAAATGAGATGAAAAATTCAAACACCTGATCACTAAATCTCTTCTAAATATTAGCACATTAATCATTTTCTCAGGAGTACAAGTAGCAATTACCTATTAAGAGTCAACAATGTCTTTCTGAACTCTTCAAGTTCATTTTGGCTTTTTGTAAGCTCACATTTATGAGCACTTAATCTATTCTTGAGATGTTGCTGCTTCTCCAGAGTTTCATTCACTTTTATTAGAAGCCTTTCTTCATCCTGCATAGAAATAGTTACATTTTTGACCTTCTACCAAAACTCTCAATGTAGAATCTTTATTATACAGAAAGAAACAGTTAAAGTTTCAAATGTGTAACAGCACAACACCTGAAGGTCATTGTGGGGTTTTTTTCCTACTCTGTGGTAGTTTCATATATTTCACTTTAGTTTTTTATTCAAAGCACTATTACATATCTTTTCTCCTTCACTTCTCTGTGTACAAGCATGGGTTTATTTAACAAGCAATATCAGCACAACAAAGAATAAAGAACACCATGAAGGAGGAATCCATACGTATTACTTCAACCAAAAACCTACATTGGTTTCATAGAATTATTTTTAATCTCTTGCTGGCTGTGAAGCACCTGAAAGATGTAAAGCACCAGAGTTGCTTACTAATACTCATGAAATCTTCCAGTAAGTCTGAGCCATATGTTGCTGGTTTTACCTGTAGTTGCCTTTTCATAACTGAAGACAATGTAACACTGTACACACAGTAATCCCAAGTTTAATTTTTAGTGAGCTTACTTTTAATAACAAGTCTCAAATATGACTAGTTATTCCAAGGTTAAAATGCAATGTGCATCTGTACTTTTCCAACAATTACAGAACCCAAACTGAATTAAGCTCTTAAAAAATTACTCCACAGCATCAATACCTTGATCAAAGTTGTAATTCAATGCATTCTTTCCTCTCAGTCCTAGAGAAGGAGAGAGGGAGACACTGATTTTACAGTTACCTTCCGTAGCTTGGTAATCTCATCTTCATCTTTCTGAATGGTCTCCCTCAGCTTGCTGAGTGAGTTTGTTAATTTCTGTAGATGCTCATGACTATACTCCAGCTGAGCGTTCAGTCGTGTCTTCTGGTTTTCAAACTCCAGCCTGGCCAAAGTACAGGATTTCAGATCAACACTTACAAAGCAACTGTGATTTTAAATTCTGACAAGGCACATTTTCCCTCTGACTACTTAGATAGCTTTTGTGTATCTTCTATGTGAACACAAGTATTGGCATAATTTGGATCACTGATTCCACCACATCCCATCCTGGGGATATACTGAGAGTTGCAAAGATACTGTGGTATTAGTTAAAAAAATACAGTGTAGCCACATTCAGTATGGAAAGTGAGATTTTAACACTCATTTTGACATTCCCCTTCTTTAAGATTTAGATTTGTGGCCCTGTGACATGTGCCTGCGGGAGGAATACCAGCTGAGGTTGCCTGTAAGAAACGCAAGAGCCTGTTCTCCTTAAGAAAACATGTGTGTTCCTACATCAAATCCCTGCATCTTACACCCAGTTCTCCTTAAGAATTTTGATACATGAGTGACCCTTCCTGCTGTTCTCAATCTGGGACAGCACCATTTTTCAATGTGGCTTTTAGAAAACTATTCTTTGCTTTATTTTTCTACAGTAGTGCTAAAAAAAGAGTACGTTACTTTTCAGGTTTGTTGCAAGCTGTCACTGACTCTACTGTCTAACCAGCCCAAAGCAGAGCAGTGCAACCCCTATCTAATCCTTGCAGTGACAAGAGAACCTTTTACAGTCTCCTGGGGCTTTGTGCTATTTCCTGTGTTGGAGTTTCTCATCTGTCCAATGTGCCCAGTCTCATACAACCACTGGTTCACATGCCCATGACAAATATCACCTTCTCCTATCAATCTCCTCTTGCTGTCTCAAGTGTTCTTGTTCATACACACGGATATTTTCTATACCAATTTCTTCACAGAATTCTTGGAAAACAGCATCTTCAACCTTTGACAAGAGAGAAATGGAGCAAAAAATGTTTATGCAATTCACAGATACAAAGCATTCAGACAACCACTTCATGCTATAGGCTGGATTTTTAAGGTACCTTGAAAAACAGCAAACTGAACTACTGAGAAATAATTTGTACTCAAAATGTTCAAGTTACACTTTCAGCCCAAGTGTCAGACACAAGGCATATGATCTGCAAAAGGTTACTCTGATCTCAGCTCTTCATTGGTCATTCCAAAGACAAAAGCTTTCCTGGTTTTGCCTGCTGTTCCCAGCCAGCTGAAGAAGAGAAAGCTGGACAGGACACTAATCAGATCCACCAGGTTTCATAGTGTAGTTCAGTTCTTCATTTTAATCCTTTCAAGGGATCCATAATCATTAATCACTATGTTCCATTTATAGCAAAGTCACAGCAGAAACACTGCCATGGAATATCTCATTTCCTAAATATATTGCAGATACTGACAAAAGCCTCAGTCAAAGCCAGTCCTACAATTTTAATGAAAAATTAAAGCAGGCAAATACTAGGTAGTGTGTATGGCAGGACTGAACAAAGAAATAGCAACAGCCTATTTAAAAGGAAACCCAATGGACCAAAGATTGCAGATGACAGACACCTGCACTCCCTCATGCCTGCACCACCAGCAAGACAGAGAACACAGAGCAGTTTTGGCTTCTTTTCCCATGCAGAATAGCAGTCACAGATTAACCCAAGACTGATGAATGGGTCAGAGGGCAGGGACTAAATTACACACATATGATATGCCTCAAGGAACTGCAGACAGTGGTGAGTAGTATCTCCTTCTCTAACAATCTACACTGACATCAGCATCTAGGTGCTAAACTGTGAATTTTCCAGATAAAACCACAGTACTGCTTTTCCACAGCCTGTACCAGATCTCTTTGGTAAGAATAGGAACAAAGGCAGCTCCCAGACAGAAGCAGAGATGAGGTGCTTATTTCCTGGAGAGGCCAGACCCCCTGCCACTCTAGTGGAACACGGTGTGAAGCCCCTCTTGGCATCAGAGCAGGCTTTACTAACACTCCCTTCACTGAATGCTTCTGTCTCTTCATGACAACCCTGGTTTGGAATCTGCCTGCTGTCTGTATGACAGCTCTGGGGACCACTGCGAGGTTACAGAATGACAGAGAAACTGAGAGATTAGATGGCAGAAGTGCCTACACAAAAACCAGCTGGGCAACCTAACTGCTGGATCACATATCCCAGAGAACTTTTCCTGCTGTGGGTAAGAAGCAAACAGGAGCAGGTTCTAATGACAAAAGCTGTTTAGCACCATAACAGATAATGAATTTGGACAGGTGGAGATGGGACACGGTCCTCAAGTTCTCCATCAGCTACACCTCAAAGACAGGGTGAGCAAAGAACACTCAGTTATACCAAGAGTCATCTCCATTCTCCACAAAATGAACACAGGCATACAACAGTCTTCAAAAAAAATAAAATCAAACCCCAACAAAATACCAAAACAAACCCCCAAAGCAAAACATTCAGAAAACCCCAACAAACCCCTTCCCACCCACCTGTAACCCCACCAAAAAATCCCAACAAACCTACAGAAACAAGCAAAACCCCCTAAAATGAAATGGGTGAAATGAGGAATTTGCTGATGACCATGGTGCACACCTCAGCCATGCTCCCAGGAAAATCAGAGTGCACAGAAAACATATACATTGGCTACTTCCCAGGAAGAGAAAGGAATCCTCATGCTGTGCTGTTCTACATATACTGTGGTGTATTAGCTCATCCTCTAGACATGTCACCTGCAGGGTTCAGGACAAAGTCCTCTTGCCATATCGAGAACTGTTCTCAGCTCTAGCAAACCGTATATATTAAGCAAAGATTCATCTATTCAAGAAGTCAATGGATTTGGTTGGCTGCATTTGTGTTTTGCACCTAAGAGTGACACAGCTTTGACTCTGAGGAAACTGATTTGCACAGCTATGACACATATAAACTAACATCCAAGTACCTCTGTTCACAGCCACCTTGGGAAGGAAGGCAGAGGATGTGGCAGAATTGCTGCAAAAATGTACAAGCCTTGTTGACACAGTAGTTTACAAAGTCTAAAGCTGTCTAAGTTCTAAAAGCCAGCAGGAACAGAAGTTTCTGCAGCATAACACCATAGGCTGTCACAGCTCTGACAAAAGGAATTACCTCATTAATTTTTTCCTGAAATTCTTCTATTTTTTCTTTTCTTTGCGCTACTCCTTCATTCAGCATAGCATATCGAAACTCAATATTTACCAGTTCACTTTCCAGTTTTGACTTTTCCTAGATAGAAAGAAAAAGATGGTAATTTTTCTTCATAGAAAGGTCAAGTTCTAGGAATTTAGAGACAGCTCTGTTCCAGATGAACTGTATTTTTCTGATCAAAAACATTAAATATTTCCTTCTCAAATGCCACTTTCCCACTATTATTGCTGATTTGCATGCAATGATTAGTCTGAATGAGCAGAAAAGCAAACTAATTAAGTCCATAGTCACTTGGACTTACAGCCTTCTGAAGGTTACTAAATGAGTACCCAGGCTTATCAGAAATCCGAATAAAAAAACTAAACCAGAAAAAGCCTCATGTAAATTACTTTGTAATCTTGATTTTTATATTTTGATTCCTCAGTCATAACTGCTGTATGTGAAACTTGAAATGAATTAAAAAAACATGTAAGGAAGTAGCATTTACTTCCCAAGTACTTACAGCTTAAGTAAAAAAAGACAATTATTTAAGATGAAAATGATAAATTATCAAACATGAAAATGACTTGGTATTATACCGCGTTGAGATTAGCCAGATGTTTCTTTTTAATAAGCTCCAATTCACTCTGTGAGTATTTCAGTCGTGTCTGAGTCCCGTGGCACTGTGCCTGCAGCTGCTTCAAGTCAGCCTCCTTACGCTGGATCTTCATCAGGTCCTGCAGAAATTTTATCATGGGAGAACAAGCATTTTAAACAAAAGGTGTCTGATTTCAAAATTACTCATCCCTTTGATTTATGCACTACATGCAGCTAGACACAACCTTTACACCTTCATGACTTTTGCAGCTAAGTGCCACTGAGACCCACCTTTAGCTCGCTGATCAAGCTATCTCTTCTTTCCTTCATCTTAGTTATTTCTTTTTCATCCCAGCATCTAGCTTTAAATCTTAAATCACTTGATCCTCCAGAAATCACTCCAGATTTCAAAAACAAAGTTCCATCAAGAGCCACTGTCTGGAAGAAAAAAAATTAAATTAAACCCAAGCCAAAATATCCCATGGACTAGAGCCCAAGATGTGACAGTTAAACAAACAACAACCACATTTGAGCCGGAGTCAAACCAGCTAACATGAGATACATGAAGCCACAGAAAATGTCAGCTGTTTCTTAGCACTAATCACATTCAGGTATTATTACAACTGATCAGAAAAGGAAATGAAATTGTATCATTCTCCTGCATTTAGAAAATGAACATAAGACACCTGTGTGGACACTGGCACTGGGAAGGTTATGTCTGGCTCAGTAGAACAAGCCAAGCAAGGTGGTAATGAAGTAAAGGAAAACAGCTGTTTGTACACAGACAGTGGGTGTTTCTGTAACTTGATTCCAAGTAAACAGGATTTCACACTCACTATCAGCATAAAGCTGTTTTAACCAAGATTTTAAAAGGTTTACTAAGTGCATAGAAGACTAACTGCAGCTACAGAGAGATGAATAAGAAGACAGAACTGCAGGAAGTGAAAGAGAAGCTTCCAGTCCTCAACATAGTCTACATCTACAACTAAGAGACTTTGTCAGATATTTTTAAGAATTCTGAAAGCATTTCTTCAAAGAAAACCTAGCAAGATTAAATTTGTGTTTTTAAATGAGACAGTTTTAAGAGCAAGATTATCCCTCCTTCCTTCCCATCACAAGGGCCATATCTGGACAATAACTATCCTCTAATTAGCCTCCTCCTTTTCCCAAGGAACCACTTAAATTTACTACCAGACAGAGGAAAACATACTCAGTTGAAGTATCTGGTGGTTTATTTGTGTGGGATTAGGCAGCATAGTACCAACTGTGTTCATCTGCAATACTTCAGAGCATGTTTAAAGCACAGTTATTAAAATGGCATCAAGCACATAACTGCAATGAAAAACATATGCAGCAAAGTTCAGCTTCTTACTTTCAGCCTCACTGGTCCATCGAAGGCGATTTGCTTTGCTTCTTTAATTGTTTCACAGACCAAACCATTCCCACACACAAACTGGATCACTTTCTTCAGTGGAGCAAACGGCGTCTGTACAACATCCACCATCATCTTAGCTCCTTTTATGTCTCTTAACTTCTCATTGATGGGTTTCACCTGGAAAGCAAATCAGCAGTGTTTGGAATCCATCCTGCCATGCCCAAATCCCAGCGGTGTGGGAACAGGACATACACACCAACACAACGAGGGGCTTGGTCGCTGCAAGCCTAGAAACAGGTCTGGGGGTTATGTTCTGTGCACACTGCAGCCCTTACAGCTGTGTCACCTCCTGCACTGGTGTCTGTTACTGCACTAAAGCACTATGGTAAAACCTGTACACGGACACCAATGCATGCAGCACAGAGAATAAACCAGAGGAGTTCCAGACCCACATGCAGTTGCAGGGCTACAGCCTTGGCCAGGGAAGCTGTGGCTGCCCCATCCCTGGAAGTGTGCAAGGCCAGATTGGACGGGGCTTGGAGTGGTCTAGTGGAAGGTGTCCCTGCCCACAGCAGTGCAGGGTTGGAACTGGATGATCTTTAAGGTCCCTTCCAACCCAAGCCATTGGGTTGGAATTCTGTGATTCTTCGGACCAGGAAGACATGGTGGGATGGCTCCCACAAGTGGAGTGTTGCAAAGCACGCGTAAAGGCTCCTTGGGAAAGACAGGCTGGGACAACGAGGAGGTGGAGCTGCCCTCCCTATATGTGAAAGACCATCTGGAATGCAGAGCTTAGCCTGGGGAATGATGATGAGCTCTTCATGGGGACCTTGGGCCACCTGGGTAACTGCTGCAGGGACAAGAAAAAAAAGGGTTTAAGCAATTGTGCTGGTTTGAGCTGAAGTAGAGTTAACTTTCTTCACAGAGGCTAGTATGGGGCTATGTTTGGGTTTTGTGCAGAACACAGAGTTGATAATGCAGAGATGTTTTTGTTATTGCTGAGCAGAGCTTACAGAGTCAAGGCCTTTGCTGCTTTCCGTACTGCCACACTGGCAAGGAAGTTGGGGATGCATGGGAGATTGGGAGGAGACACAGCTGGGACAGGTGACCCAAACTGACCAAAGGGATATTCCATACCCTTTCAGTCCAGGCAGCTCCTGCGAAGCACTGCTGACAAATTCTTTACCCAAGTGACAGAGATGCCGATGGGAGGTGCTCTAGACATCATACTCAAAAAGGAGACTCTTGCTGGGGATGGGAAGGTCAAAGGCAGCCCTGGCTGCAGTGAGTGTGACACAGGACAGCTGAGCGTCCCGAGACCAGGGAGCAGGGCAAAAGGCAAGCTCACAGCCCTGGACTTCAGGAGAACAGACTCTGGTGTCATGGTTTAACCCCAGCCAGCAGCCAAGAACCACGCAGCCACTCACTCACTCCCCCACCAACGGGATGGGGGAGAGAATCAG
>NW_008649939.1:0-12827 GCF_000695815.1 Acanthisitta chloris | reverse complement strand
TGACTCTGTGTAAGCTCTGCTCAGCCATAACAAAAACATCTCTGCGTTATCAACTCTGTGTTCAGCACAAAACCCAAACATAGCCCCATACTAGTCTCTGTGAAGAAGGTTAACTCTACTTCAACTCAAACCAGCACATCTGGCCACTCCAAACATCTGCTTGGCAGAGTCCCATGGAATTGGGCCCCAGAATGAAGAGGGGCCCAAGAATGCTGGTTAATATTCAAGGATCAGCTCCTCCAGTCTTAAGAGTGAACATCCCCATAAGCAGGAAGCTAGGCAAAAATGCCAGGAGCTCTGCATGGATTATCAAGGAACTCCTGGCAAAGTGCAAACACAAAAAGGAAGCAAACAGGAGTCAGAGGCAGGGATAGGGCCTGGCGACACAGGATATGGAGAAGACTGAGGTACTGAATTAATTTTTCACCTCAGTCTTTACTAGCAAGTCTAGCCTCCAGGAATCCTGGGTTCCAGAGACCAGCGGAAAGTCTGGAACAAGGAGGACATACTCTTGATGAAAGGGGATCAGATCAGGGAATATTTAAGTGAACTGGACATGCATAAATGCATGGGCCCTAGTCTGATGCAACCAGCAGTGCTGAAGGAGAAGCCGATGTTGTTTCAAGGCCACTTTCCATGTATCTTTGAACAATCATGGCAATTGAAAGAGGTGCCTAAGGACTAGGGAAAAACCAGTGTCACTCCTGTGTTCAAAAAGGGGCAAGGAAGAGGACCCAGGGAACTACAGGACAGGCACCCTCATCTTGATCCCAGAAAAACTGACGGAGCAACTTATCCTAGAAACCATCTCCAGACACATGAACAACAAGAAATCTTGGAGAACTAGTCAGCATAGATTCACCAAGTTGGTTATGTGTGATCAACAAAACAGATTTACAAGTGCATTAACTTGCTGATGATAGGAAAATAAAACATACTTACATCAAGGTAATCCAAAGCAAGAAATGTTTCAGGTTCAGCTCGCTCTTGTTTGAGGAAATGAATGCAATCTCTTGCTGTTTTCTCAGTGGCAACAACAATAGCAGTCATGAATCTGCTGAATACCTTAGTAATAGCAAGCTGGTACTTTTTATGAACAGGATGACACAGGTCAAGCAGTCTTCCAAACTGAGAATAAAACACAGAGAAATATTAATGCGTTACTTTAGACATCAAATAATATATCTACATACTAGACACTGAAGTAGTAAGAAGAAAATGTGCTTCATATCTACCAGCTGTACTCTCTCACAATGGCTGGACATCAGAAAAGCAGAAATCATAGCAATCACAGCCCAACTCTCAAGTTTGCCTTCAGAATGTGAAGGGATTCAATTTTTTCTCTAAGGCTGCAGCTATATATCTCAATATTCTACTGAGAATCTCTAGCATACATTTCTAGAGGCATGACAGAATGACAAACTTAGCTAAGCATCATTTTTTGGAAAGAAAGTATCTAACGCTCAGGAAGATCTTAAAATGACAATAAGGTCTGAAGTAAATAGAACTGCTAGCTGGAAAATGGCAGCAAGAGAGGCACTATTCCAGTTTCAACCCAAAAAAGAAGTAGCATGAGAAGAATAAAAACTGCTTTTCTTGTACTGCATAGCCCAAATAATCAAGCCTCTTTTGGCATGTGTTGAAATAACACCTCCACAAACAAAACTACTTAGCTCTGTATTGTACATGCTCCCCAAAGGTCTTTTGATCCTTTTCTGCAATTACAGGCACAGTTGAGCTTATTCTCAGTGATCAAACATATGAATGCACATTCTGAACACTATAACCTGTGAACTCATGCAAGAACTTCTTTTCTTGCTGGCATACAGTTGCTGGTCTTTGCTTGCATATCTATGGTGTTATCCTTACCAAATTTAAGCTAGTGAAAAGACAGCTGCTAAGAGCTGTGTGATAGGTCATGCACAGTATTGTCTCACAAACAGCACAGCTGAGACATTTAACCTAGTGGAAATCATGTCCTACTATGATCTACTTTCCTAAGACTGTAATTTAGGTTGTGTTCGCTCAGCTGAAATTAGCACAGAGGAGAGTTAAAGAGCAGCTCAGAAACAACTCTCTTGCCCTGTAAGCTGGTGCTGGGAATACTACTGCAGGAACAAGGGAAACCGAAGCAGGTATCTTTAAGGTCTCCTGTAGCAGGATATGTATGTAACCAATTAGCCTTATCTCATTTTCATTTCTTAGGAGCCATCATATCTGTAAGTACTCTGAAATCTGCAGCTCCTGAAGGTAAAGGACTGAGAGCAACCTTGACACCAGCCCTGCCCTAAGCCAGCAAGGCATCACCAGTCTGGCCCAGTTCTTCTCAAATAGGGATATAAAGCAAAGAGTGAGCAAAAAGAGCTATACCAATCACATCTCTGATTTTCTGGACCATCTTGCTAACTTGGATGAAAATATTCTGCAGAACAGCTGAAAAGCCAATTTCTTAATCACTGGAGAAAACCACAGGATCAGACGCTTGACAGATTTTGAGAAGGTTTTGCAGAAAACCCAGAAGCAAAGAAAAACTGAAAACATTTTATTTTTATGTTCTTAGGGCAACACTAGGAAGCCAAGGTATGTCACTTGCTAAACATTTTTAAAAAAACTTCTCCAGCCTGTGCATCCCAACTGACTGTGTGTACCAAAAAGGACTAGTCACACTGAGCAGCATACTCAGAGGCTAACTATTCAATTGATTAGATTTATTTAAGTGTTCTAATTTGGAATGGCTTTGAGTGTTGGAGTAAGCACTTGCGTGTCACTTAGAAGTGTGAATATGCTGCATAAACCAGTCAATGTCTGCTGGTAACTCAGAATCGGTACACAAAACACTTAATGGCATTACTGAAGAGCAATTTAAGGAAAATAAGTAAAATATGCCAACAGATAAGAAAAGGACAGACCATTTGAAAGAAGTATTCCTTCTGGAATAAGTGACCTCATGGCGAACACTCCTTTGTTTAAAATAAGTTAGTCAAAAATATGTTTGAGGACAGAAAAAAACCAAACCGAGAAAATAAACACCATAAACACAAGAGATCAAAATTACATTACGATGCAAGCTGTAATCTCTCTGGTTTTGCAAACTGTGACAAATACTGGCAGCATCTGCTGCTATTTCACCAGGACCACTCAAGCAAGCACAGGGTTTAAAAGAACATTTGAGACTGTCCTGTTTGCTCTAGCTGCATACTCAGTCTAAGGCTCAACTCTTAGCCGTAAAACGAAGCATTGAAATAAGGCCATTCCATTACCACAGAATCTGGATAGAGCCTTTTGAGGCTTTCCAGGACCTCTGCTCTCATCTGCTCACGCCTTCCCTCGTGGTAATCAATTTTGGCATTCTGCAGCTCAGTAACTATTTTGTTCAATTCCTCCTTCACTTCAGCCATTCGTGTTGCTGAATACTCAATTTCCTTAACCAGTGCTTCCTCTTGCTGCTTTTTCTCTGTCAGTGACTCGCTTGGAATTGAAGCAAAAATAAAAAGCAGTTCATTATTTCATGTATACAGACTTCTAGTATAAATTAAAGTCATTCTCTGGTCACCTCACTTCACAGGGAGTGAAAATCAGGCAGAAGACAAAACTCAGAAGGCAAGAACTGAGCTGTGCTAACACAAAACTTAACTATTAATGCCTTCTGGAGCAGCACAACTACAGAACTGCCCTGTCCTCTGGCTCAGAATTTGTCCACTAACAGCCCCATACCCACAGTGACATCATTTGTGAGAAATTAGAATTACAGAACTGATTCAAACAAAATCATCATCGTGCCTACGTTATTTTGACAGCTAAAGCATCTGAAATATTAAGTAGTAAGAATTCTCTTATTCACATTTTAAAGAAAATAGTTAGATAGAATCAAAAAGCTGCTATATTAGTTTGCAAATACGTAATACACAAGAAGTGCAATTAGCTTTTACATTTTTGCCCATACCTGCAGATCTTGTTATATTCCTCCAACTTCTCTACGCGTTTTTTATGCTCTTCTATCTGCTCCACAGTCTGTTTTATGCTTCCCTAAGCAACCACACACAGAATGTATTAAAACCAACCAGAGGAAAACAACAGTTTCATAGCAAGATACAAAGCTCTTAATTCAGAACAAGTACTGAGATGGGACATTTCTTCCTTACAGCTACTTCCCACTGAATTAACAGCATCTCTTTTGCAATAGCAGATGCCAAATCGCACCATCAATAATAAAGGGAAATTATTGTATCAAGGCCATTTCTGGATTTTTCATGCCCAGCAACATTTTAGAGAAAGCCTCTGCAGACCAGATAATCCTGAAACCAACAAATAAAACAACTTTAAACAGAGAATTGGTAGATTAGAGGTGTTAAAACAGAAGAGGAACTTTTCTTGGCCCTAAATCAATGAGAAGGACACACAAAGAAGTTGACAGAGAGCTTCCAAACTGACACAAAACACTCTAGTAAAAAACAAACCAAGAGCAAAACAATTATTTTCAATTACTCAAATTGAATAAAAACACACTAACTGAAGCAAATGAAAAGAATACTGTTACCCACACATTTTATTAAGCCTTACTTTAACTCCCAAAATCCTTGTGACCTTTGAATAGCTCTAGAGATGGAGAATCAACCTCCTTGTGCACCCACTTCAATGCTTGCCTATCCACGAGAGAAGCATTTCATGCACAATGAAGTATCTCTTATTCCTTTCTCAACAAAATAATGGAACTTGCACAGGTTTAGAAGCACAAATGATAGAATTTATTTCACTTTTACATACTAACTACATTTTCCTGGTAACTAGTACTTCAAAAGAAATAGTATTCTATCTAGAGCCTGGAGATGAGAAAGCTCTGGGGTGACCTAATTGCATCCAAGAAATGGGTGACATGGAAGGAAACTATGTGAAAGAATGCACAAGAGTCTGGAGTGACAGTACAAGGGGCAATGGCTTCAAAGTGACATAGAATAGATTTGTATTAGATATTAGAGAGAAATTCTTCCCTGTGAGGTGCTGAGGCACTGGCACAGGTTGCCCAGAGAAGCTGTGGCTGCTCCATCCCTGGAAGCATTCAAGGCCATGTTGGATGGGGCTCTGAGCAACCTGGTCTAGTGGAAGGTGTCCCTGCCCATGGCAAGGGGATGGAATGGGATGAGCTTTAAGGTCTCTTCCCACCCAAATCTGTCTGGGATTCTATGAAGGGAAAATGGACGTACAAATACTAACTTAGCTATCGTGGCAAGGATGACTTTATATCTTCATACAGTAAAATATAAACTTTTCCACAGAAGCAGTTTACATGTACAAGATTCAGGTGTTAGGAACTCTATCACTCAAAGTCTCATCTGAATGACGTTTAAGTTTTCTGAACATAAGGAGTCTCCCCCAAATCTTGACTCCATAACTAAATGGTGAAGAAATGCACATTACCTCTCTAACTTCTTAGCAGGCAACAAAACTGTATAGTTTGCAGAGTTGGAAGAAAAACAAAGCTCAAAACACCTAACAGGACAAGGCTCCCAACAAAAGACAGAACATCAGCTGAACTTCTGTCCTTTTTACTTGTATCAGAAGCAAACATCAGGCATGGTAATCAAGCCATAAGTGAAAAATTTAGGTATTCTACTGCTACATATTTGGATCTGTAATGATAAAATATACCAGAATCAAAATGGCTGATCTGTATTCACACCAAACACCTGCCTCTGAAGTGCAATAGAAGAGTGGACACCAAGATTTTTCCACCTACAACACTCACATACACACAACTGACCCTAAAACCACCTAAGCAAAAAGGCAGGTGTGATTGATCAAAACACACCTCTGCAGGGTGTGAGCATTGTACAGATACACAACAGCAGTGGGACATCTCAGACAGAAAAACTGCACTTACAGAACCAGGAACTGATGACAGTTAAGCACATGTTCTGAGGAACTGTGAAATATTAGAGCCAAAGCTTTCAAACCCAAATGCTCAGTGTAGGCCCACACAACCAATCCCTGAACAAATTTAAAGCCATTTTGCTAAACCCGTTGCAATATGAAAACTGAACTAACACTTGCAATGCATCTCTGATGAGGATTTGTTTATGTCAAACCATTGAGCACATTTATCTACAGAGTTATACCAGAGGGAGGGGCAGAGAGGCATTTTACTCCTTAAAACACAGTTCTGGTTTGATACAAATACCTCAACTTCGTTTTTCTTCCTCCGATTAAGTTTCAGCTTTTCTTGATCTCCTTTTTCCTCCCAACGAAGTTTTTCCAGCTGTTGGGTCAGTGTAGCTACTTTCCTTCTTGCTATTTCTTTTAGCTCCTTGTAACGCTCCAACTGGATAAAGAGAAATAAACAAAACGTTCACTGCTCAGCAAGTGGGAGGACTCATAGTGTTACAGCCTCAAGTAGCAATTGCCTACTTCTTCATAATTAAGATTATGAAAACCACTCAAGTCTCCAGAAGATTCTTCCAGCTGCCATTATAAGAACTTATAATTATTTTTTTTCCAGGGAAAGATTCAATCCAAAACTTGCACTTAAGAGCTCTTGTCTACAGTCTCGTTTTAGACTTCTTAATGAATCTTACTGCTCAGGAAAGTTAACAGGACTTCACATTCAATCTTAAGGTTAACACTAAGCTTTTGAGCCCAAAATTAGTGCAAGTTTTGGTATTTATAATGACAGCATTTTCATGTTAAATAATTTGACAGTCTCATGTCAAATGGTTCCATTTGTTAAGGTAATATTCATTTAGTGAGGCAAACATAAACATTTTAAGCAATCCTGCAAATTTATGGCTGACCAAATGCCTCTGAAGTGCAGAGCAGGAAGATTCACAAACTGAAAGAACAACCCTGCAGGTTCTCCACTGATTGAGCAGAAACTATTTTAAGGACAAGATGGGGAAAAAGTCTAGCATGTACCTTTAGAAATATTTCTTGCCATATGGCTGCAAAGATAGTTTCTTCCAAAGTGAATTTACTGAAAAGGAATGTAGTCCTTTCCTGCTCAAGTGAGCTCCCCCAGCTCCAGACTGCGACCCAGAGCAGGTGGTATGTGTACTAACAAGTCCTATCTGCTTTTTTGTTATGTTCATTGCTGTTCCCTGACTGGTACCTTAGTGGAAAGGCAGTTCACAAAAATGGCCCTCTCACCCTGAGACCTTGTTGAATGTTTTCTGTTCTACCCTCCCACAATGTACCATGTGGACTTCCATGAAGGAAGGGGAAAAAGAACAAGCTAGAGAGAACAACCTAACCCTGCATAATCACACACAACTATAACCCTACACCACAGGTGACAGTGCCTGTGTACAGCCCTTCTGAAGCTTCCATAAAATTTTTACACCACAGGTGACAGTGCCTGTGTACAACCCTTCTGAAGCTTCCATCAAATTTTCTTCCTTGTTCCCTGAAAATTTACTGCTTCCTGTAAGAAAAGATTTCCACACGCTACTTCAAAGATGTACTTCACTCCCTAGGAAAGAAGCTTACCATTTCCAGTCTCACAATGGTGAACATCTAAATCCTTATGCATCTACTCTAGAACTGTGACACATTTGTGAGATGGATTCCCCCACTCCCCTGCCAGAAGGGAGACAGCTCAGTCCCCCAGGAGGCTGCATCAGCATTCCTCTTCATGGGATGGAACAGCCTCTAAATAAACGTTAGAATTTTGGTTTTGCTGGAGCTCAAGAGGAAAGAGATCGCTAGAAATCATTGGGTGTGGGTGAAATAATGCCTTCCCTGTAACTGGGGGGATTTTTGGACTTCTTTAGTAAGCAGTACTTTAGGGCCTCTTGGTTCACCTGACTTTCTCCCAGCTCAATCTCTGCTGCTCTCCGCATTATTGCCACTTCAGCTTTCTCCTCAAATGCTGTCCAGGCCTTCTCAATGTCATTCAGTTCTAGCTCTAGTTCTTTTATGTTCTGCTTTTCCTTATCACAGGATTTCTCCTTGTCCCTTAGTGATTTTTTAGACATTTCTACTTTCTTGATTTGGTAGGAAGTGTTTTCCTTTGCCTTTATATAAAGGGGTCTCTGCTGAATCAGTGATGCTTCCAGAGTCCTAAAAAACAAAACAAAAGACAAACCCCAAAAAAACAACCTAACATCCAACCACCACAAAACAACAGACACATAGGGGAAAGGGATGGAGAATGGGATAGGGAAATGGGGAGTGGGAGAGGCAAAAGTGTGGAGAGGACAGAAGAAAACCCCCCTCTCAACCAGACATACAGTTTTCAGCTGCAAGGCTGTGGGTATACCCTCAGGGGATTTGTGTTTTTACATCCAGTGAAAATAGAAGTTTCAGAAGTGAAGCATAACCATCTAAAATTTAATAGCAAACAGCATTTATCTAGTGAAATTAGTGACAATCTGGGCATGGTGGAGGAGGTGAAACCATGCTACAAACTCACTTCCCCAGCACTGGGCTGTCCCCCAGCTGTTTAACAGGAAGAGCACACCTGCCAAGCAATTCCCAGTGCAGACCATGCTTTAATTCAGCTATCACAGAATCTCAGTGAAAAACCTACTTCATTTCTTTTTCCAGATGCTGTTGGTCCCTGTTTAGCATGCCAAGTGCTTTTTTCTTCTCTCTAAATGAATCTTCTGCTGCAGCAAGAGACTTTTTCTTTATACTAGCCTCCATATTCTTCTCATCCAAACTGGTTCTCAGAAAGTCAATGTTTTTTTCATTGTGATAAAGCTGAAAAAGTTGTAGCAGTATCCTTTCTTCATCCAGATCCTTCAGAAGCATCTGGTAATGCTCTGCCTACCAACATAAAAAATTCACTGATGGTTTATAGCAATGATTTTCCATCATTAGCAGTCTAATTTCAAGTCCAAAGTGATGCAAGTTGATGTCCCAGTAACTCTCATCCCAGTAATGTGCACTAATCATAAAACTCACACATGTAAGTCTATACTTAATTTCAAATTTATTATATTGGCAAACCTATGCTTTCATTTATTTAGATTTTACTGTATGTATTCCTCCACCCTTTTAAATGATATTAAATTATTACACATTATGCAATAGTGAAAAAAATACTAGATGAATGACAGAGGTTTGGTTGTTTGTTTCTTCTTTTAACTGTATTTAAGGTGAGAGAAGATGCAAAATCAGGTACCTTTACATGCAAAAAAGGAGTGAGTTACCTCATCTTTCTCTATCTTTGCTTGTTTGCGTTCTGCTGCAACACTTTTTTTCTTGTTATAATTAAACTGTGCATCATCTTCTGCTTGCTGCATTTTCCTCTTCTTCTGCTCATAGTCCTCAGCATATTCCCATGAATTACTGATTTGTTCAAAAAGTTGAGTCCTCTCCTTTGGCCTCTTCATTGCAATTGATTCTACTGTTCCCTACAACACAATTAAAAAATAAATAAATACTGCAGCATGATAGTTCATTCTGCTGCCTAATTTTCTTTACCAGCATATAGCACAGATTGATCTCTGTATACATTTATGGTGAACAGAGTTGGATGGAATACTTGTAGTTCAAACTCAAGGAAAAATGTAGTGCCAAAAGGAGTATCACCTAGCCATCCAGGCTTCTAGAAAAGGCAAAAAAATCAGTTCTTCCTTGGGAATTTTCCTTAGCAACTGTAAGGAAGACAGTCTCGTGAATGTGTGCATCATAAGGGTGAAGTATTTCTGACCTATATAATTAAATTCTTGGGAACTCATAGCCTGGAAAAATTTTCAATCCCTCAGTTTAACAAAAAAAATCCTTTACATTTTCATGCATCTTTACTAATACAAGTGTTGTAAGATGAAATTATCTTTTCCTAACCCTCCTAGAACTGAATACACTAAGCATTTATAGAAACCAACACTTTCTTATATACTGTGAATAATACAAGCTACTCCATTTCTTCCAGATTACTTTTATTAGTGCTCTCATGTACACACAAACCCCACCATTTCTATTCTGTGGTCTTGCAATCCTTGGTGAAAGTCATAAAAAAATATATTGGCTTGTAGGTGGCTAAGGGTGTTCTCTACAGGTAACTCTTGTATGAAATAACCTCAGCAGCTTTCCCTTCCTTTACAAAGTACCTCAAATGCTCACCTGAAAAATTAGACAATTCCTAGCCTTGACAAGAATCCCTATTTTCTCAAGCTCAGCTATGTAAGCAGATCGGCTGACAGACTTGTCATTGAAAAGAAATTCAGTACAACTACCTACAGGAGGAAAGAAGAAAAAAATTACTACTAAAAATGGCTACAGCACAAAACCCACCTGAAAAGCACTAAACTAGAGGAGCAATTTAACAGAGCAATTTCCTCAAAGAAGAAAACAGATTTCAATGAGTCCTTTATTCTTTTCAATAACTTCATTTTACTGCATGAAAATCCTAGTTTCACACTTTCAGAAGGTACTGACATACTTAAGTGCTTGTGCCTACATCAAGGTGTCAGACCCCATTTCCAAGTGCCTACAGCATCCACAGACCCCAAAGAATAACTACAGACAGACAGACAAACAGCAAAAAACATACAATAACCACTTGTTCAATTTTTTAACTAATTATCCTTGGCATGTTTTTTCATTTATATCCCTACCAAAATGCTACTGAAGGACTCCATTAATTCACAAACTATGAACTTTAGGCATCTGAAATTCACAGTTGAATATTTTTGGTCTCCATTTTTCACATATCAGACAGAACATGCAATAGGATCTACTACCTACCACGGATAACTCTTGAAAATGTTTTTTCTTCCCCATCTTCCTCACAATACACTATCTTCACACTAGCTGTAGAAGAAACTGGTTTTCCAACATGTGCTCCATGGATAAGCTCTCGAACACTTTTAACTCGCAAACTGGATGTCTTTTCACACATCACAAAGCTAACAGCATCCATTATGTTAGATTTGCCTAAAGAAAAAGATTTTAAAAATAGCTTTGACATGGCAGGAATGAAAGGAGGCATTTGATTAACAGTTAGATAAAATTAATACACAGAATTGCAAAACTCTTTATTAATTCTATTTCTAATTCTTTATTTCTTTCTTTTAGGAAGAAATTCTTCCCTGTGAGGGTGCTGAGGCACTGGAACAGGTTGCTCAGAGAAGTTAGGGCTGACCCAGCCCTGGGAGTGTTCCTGGCCAGGTTGGATGGGGCTTGGAGCAACCTGGTCTGGTGGGAGATGTCACTGTCCATGGCAGGGGGCTGGAATGGAATGAGCTTTAAGGGCCCTTCCAACCCAAACCAGTCTGTGACTCTATGATTTCACTGAGGAAAAAATATTGCACATAATGAAGAAACACATTTCGGAGATGTAAGACAGCAGCAGCAGAAAATAAGTCTGTCTGTAATAAAAAAAACAACACAAAACATCTTTGTTTCTTGTTCAGCCTTTTTGAACAAGTCTTTCTTCTTTTTTTCACACAGGCCTCTCTGGAGGTCACTACTCAAACTGAGTGAGCCACAACACACTCCTTCCCTGGTAGTGTCTTTCCTCTAACGCAGTGAGGGAATTGAGCTGCACGAGCACTTCAACTATCACACAGCCACAGCTCTTCTACTACAGCTCCAGCCTCCTGAAGAACACACGCACCTTCCCCAGATCCATTCACCACAGCAACAAAGCTCTCTAGTCACAGTCCTTTGACAAAACTTCTCTTAAGGGAATCCCCTTTTTGTTTTTCCCCTTCAATCCTGAGCCTTTCTGCCAACAGCTCCATTATTTCCTGCCCTAACGCTTGCTGCTTCAGCAATATTTTGATACATTCTCAAAAATATCAGAAAAGGAAGGAAAATAGGAGGAAAACAGATAACAATACTCAATTCAGATATTACAGAATATTCACATTTTTTTCTCCCTAGATTCATTTATAAAATATACTCAGATTTAATTGGAAAAAGCACCTGGAAAAAATATGACTTTGAGACTTTCCAAAACAGAACAATGGGGACAGGATGATAAAGAACATGATAACAATGCTAAATATATTGAGTTCACACTCATAGATCTTTCTTCAATCATGTGAGGGTGGTGAGACACTGGCACAGGTTGCCCAGGGAGGTTGTGGCTGCCCCAACCCTGGCAGTGTTCATAGCCAGGTTGGATAAAGCCTTGAGCAACCTGCTCTGGTGGGAGGTGTCCCTGCCCAGGGCAGGGGGCTGGGGCTGGACAACCTCTGAGGTCCATTCCAACCCCTAAAATTCTACGATTCTATGATAAGTGAAGAAACTACAGGATCTAAAAATCTCAGTCATAAACTAAACCACCAACAAACTTGGAAAGCTAAGATGAAATGCTAAGCCCATCCTTGTGGCTCTGTTTGCGCAGCCCTGACCTGCCACCACATTGGCAAACAGAAGATAAAAAAAAACCCCATATGTGGAATGAAGCATTTGGAAGGAGGGAATCAAATTTTAGGAAGTTCCAGCACCCTCAGGATAACAATGAGGAGCTGCACAACAAACCCAGTCCAAGGCTGAACCACCTGGCAGCACCTCCTGCCCAGAGGAGGTGAGACAAACCCCCTGACCCCACACAAGCAGCAAGTTTCCACTGCTGTGGCTTACAACCCACAGCATGAAGGCAGAGCTGTATTTATGAGAGCTCTGTAAGCTGCTGTGCCACGAGCTGAGCTGCCAAGGTGTGCTGTTTGCTAACCAGGTGTTCTGCATAGGCCGCAAAGCACAAACTCAGCATTACAATTCCACCCTCACTCCGGCCCTTCCACGCTGGAAGGATTCACACTTTCAGCCAGGAACGGCAGAGCAGCTATGCTGCAGCCCCTCAGACGCACAGAGGTTTTTAACAGACCCACGAGGCACAGACCCCCCAGACTACACCCTGTGTCCGGGCAGGCTCGGCGGAG
>NW_008649938.1:40815-56285 GCF_000695815.1 Acanthisitta chloris | reverse complement strand
CCCCTGCAGAAAGCACCCGCGGTAAAACAGAGGGGTTTCCTCGAGTCAGAGCTGTGGGAAGCTCTGCTGGCCCCGAGCATCCTCCGCAGGGTGTGATCCTGCAGCCCCGGACAGGCGGCTGAGCTGCTGTGGGTCCCCGAGAATCGCTCTCGACAGTGGTACTTTTGGGGACCCCCCACGGTCATATTCTGTCGGCAAAATCCGCACACTGGATGTGTTCTCGGACACAGAGTGTGATTCTTGGGCTGGTCCTGTGCAGGGCCCAGTGCTGGACTCGATGATGCTGCAGGTCCCTTCCAACCCAGGATATTCTGCAATAATACACTAAAGCCTCTCTGAGCGCTGCCCACGTTTGCCAGGCTGGAGTCTGTTCCCCAGCACCCTGAGGAGGCACCCACCGCCCTGAAGGCTCCAAGGCCACACACACACATGAGCAAAGCCCCTCCAAGAGCTGAGAGCCACACACAGGTGTCAGGGTAACCGGTGTCAGCAGCCCACAGGGATTTCGCCTGTGTCCTGTCCATCCGCAGGGACAGCAACACGTGCCCGTGCAAAGGCTGGTGATGCTGGAGCTGCGATTTGCATAGAGATTGTCTACCACCATCTAAGTGATTAAAGACCTGCTTCTTGAGTTTCCGGCTTCCTTTTCACTGCTACTTTAATTAACCGGTTGCACTGGCCAAAATCAAGAGCTGCTTTGGCAGACACATCCTCCTTCAGGCTGCCCTAGTCACTGCCGGCAGGGTGGGCGGGATTTCCTTCTCTGCCTCCAAGCTCGGAGAGGTTTTCATCGAGCGTTTCGCTGCTCTGCATGTGTTACTCCTGCTCGTTTGCTCGGCAAGCTAATAGGCAAGCGTGCTCTCGCTCCCTGGTGCAGGCACAGCAGCACTGCCCAGCGCATCCCCCAATCCTTTACACGGGCTAGCCAAGCTCTCAGATGTAATGCTCTCCTCAGTCATGCTCCTCCTCTTCTGCCGGTCAGAAACCATCTCTAATTCCCAGCCAGGCTCGCTTGTGTTTTCAATCCATCTGTCGTCTGCTAAACCTTTTCTTTCATGTGGAATCACTTGCCTCGCTCTGGGGTGTTTGCTTTCTCTAAACACGCTGAAAGTAACCCTACACATCCTCAGCTTTAGCTTCCCGAGGTGAGACAGGCCTGGCTCTTTTTGTTCTGAACACTGCCTGACACTGCTCAATTCCCACAGGGTCTGTGCTGGTGGAGCTGCCTACACACAAGGTTTACAAGCCCTGCTACCTATGCCCTCCAGCTCAGGCACCTAAACACCACATAAATGCACGATACTCCCCTCGGTTAACTGAGTACACATTCCTGCAGCAAGAGAAAACTCTTGTACACAAGCCCAAGTTGTTTTCAACTAATATTTGACTGAAAGAAAGCTATTCAAACCATCCCCCCCTCTGGCTCTTGAGGAATTTGAATCAGACAACTAAGAGTTTGGGAAGTCCAAAATATTCAAAGTGGTCTTCTCTTTAACATGACACCTGTCTCAAGAACATGGAAGAGGAGGACGTTTGTTTTCTTCATCTGCCAAAATTGTGGCTTTGAAGTGAATGGAGAATGTCACAGATCATTAAAGTGGCTTTTGGGTCCCCTGGCCATTTATATTACAGTGCTTCCAAACCCAGAAACAGCTGTCGCAGGTTTCTTTTAAGCTACAAAACGCAAAAACTAAGTTCAAAACATCACTACACAAAGCCCTCTTGATTCTGTGCAATGAAAATAAAATCTGCACATGTTACAACCCCGCAAATAAATTAAATGAAAATAAAATCTGCACATGTTACACCCCCCCAAATAAATTGAAGAATTAAGTATTTGCTTGAGCAGGAGGTGATTCCTGTGACAAAGTCAAAAACAAAGCGTGGCATTTGGGAAAAGCGAACTCAACACCTAAAAGCCACCAGAGAAAAGGTGACAGTCCAGCCAAGGCAAACAGCTGCAATATTTAAATACCTGGTGTTTTCAAACTGTTCCTTGCAAACGCAGAGGAGCAGCTCAGATGCTGCACCCAGCGCTGGGATCAAGGTGCATTCCTGGTGCCAGAGGGCTGGGAGGGGAGCTGAGTGTCCCTGCTGGGCACTGAGTGCTCGGGGCTCTCTGTGCACTGCCAGGCCCTCAGTCAGGACAGGGTTGTTTTGTGGGGCACTGAGAGGAGCTGTGGGCAGGGTGCCAGGCAGGAGCAACCAGCTCTTCATCTCTGCCTCTGTGAGCCTCATGCCACCTCACCTCCCTGGGCTTTCCCTCCTGCTTTCCTGGAAGCGATCCATTCAGCAGCCAATTAATTACTGGCACCTCACACACTCTGCCAGGCACCCAGCAGGCCGTTTTGAAAGCCACTGTCCTTTAAGACAAATTGCTGTAGGCTGAACGTGACACCTGATGACTTGCAGCTATTTTTGCTGCGCTCTAATCTTATTGCCCCTGTTTAACTCTACTGAAGTGTTCAAACTGACTGGAGTAATTCTGTGCATCAGCTCTCTGGGGTGTGGGGGCTTTTCTTTTCCTCCTTTGCCTGTCTCTTCGTTCAATGTTCACTGCTCTGTACGAGTCTGCATTCTGATTTGACCCCTATACCATGAGGGGGTTTTTGGTTTTAATCACATCCATCATGTAAATGTACACAGCTGTTAGATGCTTTCTGCTTCTGTAAGGAAACAATCATAGAATCACAGAATTAACCAGGTTGGAAGAGACCTCAAAGATCACCGAGTCCAACCCTACCGTGGTTACCAGACCATGGCACTAAGTGCCACATCCAGTCTCAGCTTGAAAACCTCCAGGGATGGTGAATCCACCACCTCTCCGGGCAGCCCATTCCAATGCCTCTCTGTAAAAAAGTCTCTTCCTAATAAAGCTGTAGCTGTGTTTGTTGGGGCTTTTTAAGTGTCTGGAAAGTAATCAATCCCATTTTCCCCCACGTTGCATTTTCCTTTCACAGTTCTTAAAGTTCTTAAAGCAAAGTGAAAGAAAGCACCTTCTCTAATAACAGTAAGTTCCCAGATCATGACAGCAGCTCTCACTACCAAGGAAATTTTGAAGTAGCCTTCAGAGCTCCCATCCTGGGGTAGGAAAACACATGCTTGCACAGAAGGAATCATTGCTCCTTTGTGCTGAACTTTGTGCAGAAGCTGCTAAGAAAATCTAAAAGCAGCAGAGTTATCAATCTGATGAGCAATTCAGCTGAACAGGGTTCAACACATCATGCAATTTCACCTTGCCAGGAGGCACAGGCACTGCCACGCAGCCAGCCAGCTTTGTCTCAGGGTAGGAAAACACATGCTTGCACAGAAGGAATCATTGCTCCTTTGTGCTGAACTTTGTGCAGAAGCTGCTAAGAAAATCTAAAAGCAGCAGAGTTATCAATCTGATGAGCAATTCAGCTGAACAGGGTTCAACACATCATGCAATTTCACCTTGCCAGGAGGCACAGGCACTGCCACGCAGCCAGCCAGCTTTGTCTCATGTTTCCCCCATAACAAAATTATTTTAATGCCTTGAAGGTGGCACATCCCATGCACCGGAAAGGTCACTCCGTCGGCAGAGTGGCACGTACCTCCTAGGAAGCGTTTGGTGGAGATGCTCCAGGGAGAGCATCCTTTGGTAGGACTTTATTCACCGCACCGAGCATTTGAGGGCCAAATGACACCGCACAGGACTGTGGCTTTCGAGACTCAAATCCCTCCAAAGACAAGGCAGTATTTCTGTACACTGTGTCCTGGGCAACTAAGGATCAGCCATGCCTAGACCCTCAACTGTAGCCATGATGAGAGGACAGTGGAGGAGGAAGCCAATCCAGGAAAGGAGGAGTGTTGTCTCCTGGTTCACATGGCAACAGAGACTCCTGGGGCAGATGGAGATGCTTCGTGACTCAGCTCTGCATGTCTGAGCATCAGGCAGCTCTGCTAGTCTTTATTTCTTGAAACTAGTTGCTGTTCTTTAGCATCAGAGGATGCAGAGAGCATGACCCCTACAAACCCAAGAAAACTAGAAAGCAGATAAACACAGGCCCCAAACCCACAGCTTAAAATAGAACTGCATATTTGGAAGGCCTGGATGGTGATTTCTTTGTAAGACTCTTAGTGATTGCAAGGCTCATCAAGCTGGAGGCAAACCAAGTTGTTCCGTCTTTAGTTAGTGGATACTTCCAAGAACTATGTCCTTGATAAGCTACATTGCAAAGGACTTCCCAAATCTGCATGTGCATGGGGAAAAAAAGGAAATCACTCCCTGGAGTCATACCACCATGCAACTTCACCTCTAGCTGCTGCGTGGCACAGCAGAGCTACTCTGTGCAGCTTGCCAACCCCCTGTGGTTTTCCAACATGCGCAAGCACACTCACTCTGCTCTTCCTCCACGCACTAAAGGTGAAACACTCATCTCTTCCTTCTTTCCCCTCCTGTCCTGAGTATTCACCACAGCACCTTCTCCCTCTCCAGTGGCAGCATTGCAACTCATTTTACATCTCTGCAAAGGAAAGAAATAACCATCCCAGTTTTCTGGCTCAGCCTGAAGCCTGGCATTAGTTAGACATTTCTCCACAGAGGTGAGCACTGCTGCATAAAGCAAGCACTTTTTGTAGTGCATTGGCAGCAAGTCACTGCTGCAGCTCCTGTACCCATAACACAGACCACGCACCCACACACATATTTGTGTGCATACAGAAGCATATCAGCAATCCCAGTTTACAAGGCAATAGAAGGGTGTTTGCATTAGGCTGATGGAGTCAAGGTCTAGGAGTTGCCTTTCCTCAGCAGGAGGTGAAGAATTTGTTTTGTTTCATAGAACACCTCCTGACTCCAGCAAACTGAGATGAGCACAGATTTCTGATACCTACTAAAGCTCCAACACTAGTAATCAATGTTCAAAGACGTGACAGTGAAAAAAGGGCAAAATATAGAGTGCAAACTGGTTTGAAATTTCAGAAGGGATAAGTTTAGAGCCTTTTGTTGTTCAAGGCAAACCTTTTCCTTTCAGAAGAGGCAGGCCAATACCAGGCAAAGGATATCTGCATAACCAGCTATTCACTTAGGTGACAAGGCAGCTACAATGACTTAAACCGAGGAAAATATAACCCAGTTTACTGTACTACATAGAGACAGCTCTCCTAAACCTGCTCTCAGCTCCTCACAGACCATCATTCTCGTTTGTCAGACTTCAGCTCTAACACAGCCGCTGTGTGGGAAGACTTACAAAAACAAAGCCAGCCCTCAGCCCTGCAGAAAGCAGCTAACCTCAGCAGACAGCTGGTTTCTGTGTCCCCCTGTGTGCTGTCCCAAGAAGGTTTGAATGGTGGGGTCCTAGTCAGTGCCTTTTAACAGCAGGGCACCTTTGCTGTGTGAGCAGGAAATCCATAATAAGGAGCACAGGGAACGAGACCTGCTCCTCTCTTCTGCCTATTGACTAGCACAAAACAAGGCAATATCACTCAACACAGGCTGGAGCCTGTTTCCACTAAGGATACACCTTGCTTCTTGATCAGGCACTGAAAATCAGTTTGCATCACAAGTCCCAAACCCATAGGGGTGTCAGCATTCATTGCAGAGGGTTTAGGTTTGTGCTCCTTTTCCAGCTAGACCCAGTGTAAGAGACTCTCCCCCCAGGCCAGGTTAATATCCTCACAACACCGAGCTCTCCCCAACAAGTTAAGGACCTCTACCCTTCAGCCCAGAAGGGATGTGAAGCAGGTACTTACTTTGCACAACAAGGAGCAGCAGGAGCCAGGAACATCCACAGCATTCGGCTCCTTCTGTGTGGCCATAGCAGGAGCACCTCTTGCCACGTCACATGGTCATCACGGGGCTGTCAACAAGAAGACCTACAGTTCTGCTCCCTTTCACATCTCTCTCCCCAGCCACAAGATGTCTTTGAAAGCCACACACCTCACAGACAGGTGCTCTCCTAGAAATCCATCCAGTGGCTTGGATGCAGCAGGCACAGGCTCACCATTAGCATCACCCCGAGAGAGAGGGGAAATTGGGGGAATCTGTGCCACGGACCACAAGTGTGGCCCAGAAGAGTGGTGGAAATGGGGAACATGTTGGCAAAGCACTGGCTCTCACATAGCTCCAGGGTACAGTGGTGCCACAGGTTTCCTGACACACATAGGGAAGGAAAGCTTGGAAAGCAATGTGGTATGATAGAACGCCCAAGTCCTGCTAGCAGCTTGTCATCTTAATTAGAAGAACCCACAAAGCCTTGAAAAAAACAAAATGTTCACATAAAAAATCAGTACAGGAAGGCAGTCACAGATGCTGGACTTGCAGCTAAACATCATCCAGGAGCAACAGATTTTGAGCAGCTCTGTGATAATCTGGGGATTTTTTATTTTGTTTTGGCCAAAGTCCAAAGCTTTCTGAACAGAGGCTGGAGGCAGATGCAAACAGCACCTCTGAGCAAATTTTTGGCTTGTTCAACTTTGCAGGCTGTTACACCTTGAAACATTTTAGAGCAGGATCAGAAATCCAATGGGGTCAGACTTGGCCAGGTCCTGGGGCACCTGCATGGCCTGTTTGGGGTCGTTGTCCCTCCCCACACCAACGTGTTCCCTCAAGCCACTCTGGCTTTCCTGGGCCTTTCAGGGTACCCATGCCCAAGGGTGGACGTGGGACTGAAGGGTCCCTGTGAGGAAAAGTGGGAACTGTGCTGAGCTGGACTATCCCACATTCTGCAGGGCGTCTGCAGCGGGGCAGGAATCCATACTTGTGAGTACTGTGCACACTAATAACCCTTCCACACTGGGGAAGGTACTGCTTTCAGTTTGTCCTTGTTTCTCATCATCCAAATCCATTTTAATTAACATTCCCCAGCTGGAGTCAGCTTTGCCCACAGTAGTGATTGCTGAGCCATCTCCTGTCCCTATGCCCATCCATGAGCTGCCTCCTCCTGCTCTGTCCCATCTTGCAGGGAGAGACTGAGCGGGATGGGTGAGCACCAGGCCAGACACAGCCAACCTGCCACACCAGGTCAAATGCAAACCTGGAAGAGACTCTGGACCCCTATTTTCATTCTCAGATTTTCACACACAAAAGACCATAGAGGGGGAATAAAAGCTTTCAAAAATTTCTGTGTGTGTCAGAAAGAAAGTTGTTGTTTTAATTAAATAGGTTTCCCCACCCCTCTGACCCAGTCCCGGTAGGAAACCTGGGAGTCTGGCTCCACAACAGGACTACAAAAGATGGGTGATAGAGGCTTTTTATTATAAATTTAAAAAAATACATTTTTCTTATCATCTCAGTGCTCTAAATGGGGAACTGAGCTTTATGGGCTGCCTGGCCAGCATCTCTGGCCCCAGATTTCAGCAGCAGTCCCCAGCTGCAGCAACAGATAATCCCATCCTGCTTGTTTTGTCTTTCCTTCCCTGAAGAAGGTACCCATTTTAGGAAAGCAGAAGTATCCTCACAAGAGCTCCAATGTCTTGGGCCACTGCAGCTCACCCCTTTCAACTGCTTTGACAGCTGCCGAGTTCACCAGTCCTGTCTCAGACCTCACCCAGCCTTGACAGGCCCATGGTCTCACTCAGGGCATCCCTGTCTCCCAGCAGGGTTACAGGTATTCCTGCTCTGACATTTGGCATGGATACAAACAAATGTTTCCATCACAAATTTTATCTGTGACTATGCTTTGGACAGATAACTGCAACAACAGCCTGTGGCTATCGGTTGACATTTGAAGCCCAGAAAACACCCTCAGCTGTTTCATCACCTGCCCTCGGTGTCAGACACCACTCGTTCAGGTTCCCAGCATGGAGCTGCAGGGATGGGGCAGTGAGGAGGCCTCATGCTTTTCACTCCCAGCCTGCTCAACCCCTTCCTGCCCCTGCACCACAGTGTCATCGCACGTGGTTCAACAGACGCTCAGTGGTGGGATGAGCTCCCTCCGTGCAAAGCTTTGTCAAGCACACCAGGTACCCAAATGGATTTTTGCCTCTCTCTGCAGCACTGCAGGTTCAGAACAGCAGGGTTCAGCTGGGGCTCCTTAAACTGTGACCAGAGCTGGGACAATAAATTCAAATGATTTCCAACTGCAAAAAAGGAACTTGCTTAAAAGTAAAGCTGAATTTTTCACATACCCTCGGCTTTATCTGGAGAGCAGCCTGGCCTGTAGGACACAGCCACCAGCACAAACAGGATCCCAAACACATGTGAAGAGCAAAAGAGCCTCTCTGCAGTCGGGTGACGATGAAGCTTCATTTGGATCTGTTTTCCAAACACTTCCACAGCACCCCCTTCCAATCACAACATGCCACTTTGAAATGCCAGCACCACTTAGCTCCTGAGCCTATCAGACCATGAAGCAATAAACCCAGAGAAAGAAAAATAACCCAGATACCTACTTTAGCACCCAGCTGAGCTGACAGGTGTTAGACCGAGGGCTCCGTGGCAGAAGCATCCCCAGAAACGCCATACCTTGCCCTTGGCACAACAGGTGGCACGAAGTGGCTCTCCAAAACCCACAGTGTCTTCCCAAAAGGTGCTAAGATTAGCTATGTTAGCTCTGTTTCTTTGCTCTCAAGGTTTCTCCCCGTCAGCTTTCTGGCATTTGCCAGTGTGGTACACGCGCTGCTGGGCAGATACTGAGCTGCAAATTCCTTCACACTCCTCTGTCCACTGCATTCTGCAGCTCCAGCTGGCCAGCAGACGAACATGCCACTTACTGCTTGTTCCTGCTGCAGTTTGTTGGGTTAAAACCTCTTTGTTTGCAAGCTGTAAACAAATTCTTCTTAATCTTTCAATGAAAAAAAATGTCAGTTATGCTCTCTAACAATGTAACTTCATTGTGATGAAAGAAGGCACTGCTATTGCTCCGATTGTGGTAACATATCAGCTGCTTTCAGAGTCAATTCCTTTTTGTGCAAAATTTAATGACCATGCAATTATTTGGATTTCAGATGAACAGACTGGGCTTTAGACCTACAGCTCAGAAAACCCTTCGGACCTTGCTCTGGAAACACACACTTGGACACAGAATAGGCTCCAGAGCAGAACTCCCGAGTTCAGAACACGAAACACCTTTATAGTTCACACAGCAGGACTCGGGCACAGGCTAATCAGAGCTGCTTCACTGGAGAGCCAAGGCAGGAAAGCCAAGTTCTCGGCACACTGTCGCAGGCACTGCCAGGCCCGCGGGTTTGTTGGCCTCACTGGGAGCTGTGTTTGTGTGCAGCTTCCTTGTTGCTCTCTGGTCTCAGTGCATTTCCTGCAGAATTGCTAGCCACAGCAGATGTGCCCTTCAGGCATTTTGACTTTTTTTTTTCTCTCATGCCAGTATTTATCCCATTTGTTTCCAGAATCAGCTGCTGCTCCCAAATCAGCATCCGTAACTTTCCGCTTTGAAGTATTCAGGACATGCCTGCTGGGAAAGCATCTTCCTTGTTTACCTGCTCAGACCCTCACAGACCTTCCCTCCACGCCTTTCCGCCATCCGTTTTCTCCTCCTGCACAGAGCTCCCCTCTCTGCCCAGTCATCCATCGCCAGCTGATCGCTCCATGAACCACCTGCATTCCACCCCTGCTCTCACATCCTGGCCCTGTTCTCTTTCTGTGTCTGTGCAGCCACAGCCAGAGGTGGCTGCTGCTCAGCTCAGCCCAGGAGGTGTCTTTGCCCCGACCGAGGGTAATGCCGTGCAGAACTTAACCCCACGAGTCTCATCCCCTCTGCACCTCTCTGCTCTGCAGCTCTCTGGGGCAGCACAGGACAGACTGTTTTGGCTCTCAGGAGGTGACACAGCCTGTATTGATGAGGAGAGGCCTCTACAGTGACCTGGCAGGCAACATTCCCACAGCAAAACAGCTGGCCCAGCACCACCGGTCATGCCATCCTGTGGGAACAGGAGCTTCCCGGATGTGCCGGAAGCCTTTGGCAAGATGAACGTCCAAAGAGCAAGCAGCAAACTGAGAAGAGCAAAACCAGCCCTCAGAAGAATAAACTGAGCCCACAGCACCGGTGGGTTTGAGAGCAGAGCCCTGGCATTTCCCAAACGCCGGAGGCTGAGAGCTACATCTCACGGCCTAGGCCAAGGAAAATGGGAGCCAGCAAGGTACAACCCCTTGTCTCCCTCTTCTTCTCTCCTGACTACAGAACAATAAAAAATGAACCAGTTAACTCGGGTAGCATCCTTGAATAATTAACGCTTTCCACGTATCACACCTTGTCTTGGTGTCATCCCTTTTCCTGCTATTAAGATTTACTTTAAGGTTGCTCTGATATGCAATAGCAAACTTAGGGGGAAGCTTTGAATGCTGATGTGCCATACCCTTCAGACATCTCCTCCCTCTTCTCCAAACAGCCTTTAGCCTTCCCAGCAACAGAAGGAAAAAGAATGAGGTGGCAGTGAAACAGACTCAGTCAGTCTCCTCTCAGCTCCTCCTTTACTTTCTTAATATCACTTTGGTTTGGGTTTTGTCCAGTTTTAACTTAGGCTTTTTGAGTTAAAAACAAGAATCTGAGGGGTTTAAGGGGTTGGGTTGTTTCTGGTTTGCTTTTTTTTTTTTTAATAACCAGTCAGAAAAGATCAAGGATGAAAGGGCCTTGTGCTATTCCTTCCAGCAAGCTCCTGCTTGCTGAGATTCCCCAGCACCTGGTTCTTCTACAACGTATGCGCAGGAAACCTCCCACCTGGAGCCCTTTGTCCATATTCCTGCAGCCCATTCCTTGAGCCAGTGGGAAGGGTTTTCAGGAGGAACCCCTGTTTGCCAGGCTCCTTCCCACGCCTGTTCTCCCTGCACAGAGCACAGCTGTCACTGTCCCTGGAGGCGTCTGGGCTGCCTGAGGGCCGTGGGCAGAGTGCAGGCAGAGCACAAGGCTGGGTAGGGAAGAGGTTGCCCTCTGGAAGGCATGAAAAGAGCACACAACAAGCTCAAAATTACTTTGGCATTCCCCTTTCAGACAGGCAAGACCCATCATGTTCACAGCACCTTTGGTGTGTCCCTGCAAGGTGAAAGTATCAGTGAGAGATTGACACTCAGTCTTTTGGTGGGTTTACATCTTGCTTTACACATCAGTTTCACAGAGTGGATGCAGTACTGGGACAAAGAAGATATCTAGCTTGTTTCCCTTCCCACTCTCACCCCAACATGCCACCCATACTGTGTGCAGGAACAGGTCCCATGTATTATTACTGTGACATATACCTGTGTACATCACTCGACAGGCTACTGACTCAACAGGTCTGTGCAATGCTCTGGACAAGCCCTCGATGACAGTTCAAGATAGGTCCTTTTTAGAGAAACTGTAACCTTGCCTGGAACAGGATGGATTGACCAAGTCTCCTTCTCTCCCTGCCTCCCCACTTATTCCTGTGGTGACCAACTCCTTTCACTGACTGCACAGAAACAAACCACAACAATACTCTCATTTTGGTATTACCTACATTTCAGACTCAAACTCCTTCACACTAATCTGCTAATCCTACATAACATTGACTTCCCAAGAAGCAAGATCATGCTAATCAGGATTTCTGAAGGATTTGCACATGATCCTATATGTACTTCTGGAGTCTGTCAGACTGACAAAGAGAATGTGCCACCACCAAGCTGCTACTGCATTTGCTCTGGATTATGAGTCAAGCACCAGCGCTGATCAAATCTGTAGCCACCACAATGTGCCTCTAGCAGGCAAACCAACATATTTAGGAACATCTTTTCCCCATGGATGGAAGGGCAACAAACCTCAGTACCTGCATACTTCGGTCACACCTGTGATTTAGAGACCTTTCAACTTTCCAAATAAAATGTATGACCCAGATCTGAAAAAAGGATGTTTATGTCTTCAAAAAGCATCAAAACAAAATCAGTAAATTGAAGTACTAAATGTATTGAGTGGAGAAGCAACTCTCACAACAGGTGGAAATGAAGCATCACAAAGCTCTCCAAAAAGCTGTAGAAAATCTCATCTGAGACCAGAAGAATGTCATTTTATTTTGGATAGACTAACAGTGTTCTGTACTGAATTGCACCACACATTTTTCAGCACATGATCTGCAGTGTATGATACGATATGTATTTAATAGAAGGCTTTAAACTGAATCACCACGTACTGTGAGCAGGGAAGGGTTTTACTTCAGTTGTTTGACACCTGTACGAGGGAGATTGCAAGTTTGCAGCAGTCTTTGAGTTTCAACGTGTCGACATACGCAGGAACGTGACGCTGCATCATTACCCAGATGGAGAATGTTCTGGTTTAGAGACAGCCAAAGTATTAGTGTGTTCATGGGATCCCTGGGAAACTACAAGAGAAGCTTGTACCCCTGGTGAAACCCCACAGCAGCCAGTTCTGCCCTGCCTCGGGGCTGCCCAGCGGTCTCTGCCCAGCAGCTGTGCGCTGGAGCCTGGGAGCTGCCTGGCTCCAGGGCAAGGCAGCAGCCTGCAGGAAGAGCAAAAGGCTGCGTGTTGGTCCTGGGCCTTGAGGACATCGACAAGAGCTGAGCACTCTGTGAGCACTTCGGGTTCATGTGATCAGATTCCACCACACTCACAGACCCACTGGAAAAAACAAACTGCACGTGCAGAAGTTATCATTGTGCAGGCCTAATCTACTGCAGAAAAGGAACAAATGTAGCTGAGGTGTAAACTGACTGTGTGCATATCTCATTTCCCAAAAGGACTGAAGAGTCAGAGCAATATAGGCTCTGTCTCCAGCTGTGAGGGGTTTGCCTTGTTTTGTTACGGATTTGCATTCCAATTGTGCAGGAGGCTTTAGAACAGAAGCACACAAGATGCACCACACTCATGGCCATCGGGGGCAAGTCCTGTTGCCTCTTTCCAGATACACAGGGACACGCTTCATCCACACTTTTGCAGATTAGCATAATCCAACCCCCCAGAAGGGCTCAAACCAACCCAGAGAGTGTAAAATTTCAGAGGGAGAATCTGTCAATGCAGAAGAGACATCACAGGTCCCACATAGCCTCAATACCTGAATTTTTTTCTTCTATACCAGATTTAACCTGTTCATCCCCAGGAACTAACTTCCCTTCCAAATCACTGCCCTCACTACACAGGAAGCTTTAATTTCTGCAGCACTGTGGATTCTGAAGCATAAAGAAAAAGTAAAATACTAAGTTTCTTGACAAAAGGAGAAAAACATTAAATGCAACATGAGTTCACAACTTGTCTGTTCTCAGCTGCTCAGTACAGTGCTGAGAATTCCTTCGGAAGTGAAACTGATTTCCAAGGACTGCTTTTCACCCACCCAGTAACTCCAACACTGACACTGAGCTGTTGACATGTTGTTTTAAAAAACTAGAAAACAGGAAAAGTCTGTTGCTTCCACTTCTGGATTTGTGGTTGCTAAATTTAAACCCATGATGGCCTTGTCACAGATCATTACATAACCCCCACTGCTTATCCCCCTGCACGACAGCCACTGCTCACCTAACTAGGCTTAAAGCACATTTCTTGGCCCCCACTTTCTGCTGAAGGAAAGCAAATACCCACACAGAGAGGATCAAAGGAGATCCAGGAACACTGAAGAGCAGAGGCTGGGCAGGACACAGATTTGCTGTTTCTCTGTACCGTATCAATGTTTTGGTTTGCTCTGGGTGAATCGGGGGAGAGGCATTTGGCCACGGGTGCTACCCACAAACCTTCTCCACAGCAACTGCACTGCTGGGAGTCCTGTGAGAGATCCAGGCTTAAAGAAAAGTTTAGGTCTAACAATGTATTTTCAGAGAGCTCCTACTTGCCTGCGTGTTCCCACAGGCATTAGACAGAGAAGCAAAGGCTCACAGCACCACAGATTTATTTACAAAGAGACTACACCAGGCAGAGCAGCAGAAAATCAAAACCAAGGACAAACTCCTTTCCACAAAGAGCAAACAATTCTCTCACGAACAGGCAAGGAGATAAAGGAGGGAAAACAACTAGGAGAATTTCAGAAATTCAGGTGGGTTCTGTTTCTCAGCTGCTTTGGTGGCCTGTCTGACACTCTCTGTGTAGCCTTGACATACAGCAGACTTTGTAGCTGCTTCTAGTCTCTCCTTCCCCCACTATCAAAAGGATCTGTCACAGTCAGAATCCACCCAGTGCTGGTTTAACTTTATGTGCACTCAGATGCACTAACATATTTTGACACAAACTGATACTCTGTGAAATCACATTTTTCCCTGTACATCCATCTGTTCCACGTGCCTCCTGTGCCCAGGGAAGTGCTGTGTTACAGCTCACTGGCAGCCAGCAGAAGCAGGGGCAGCATCACTGAGCAGAGCCCATCAATTGCTTTTACCTGCAGTTTTGTTGCAAAACCTGTGAAGCACTGAACAAATATGTGCACTAGATAGATGCAACACTAGGATCTCACTATTCCTTGAGCCAGGCCAAGCCAAAACTGAAACACACAAACCTAAGAAACTGGCGATGAACTCATTGCAGATGTGCATTATGGATGCATTGCAGGAACTGAGGTGACTTTGGCACACCAAGATATAATGCTGCTGGGGGGCAGAAACACCTGACTCAAGTTATCAAGGGACAAAACTCCACACTCCTGGTTAGACAAAACCAGATGCTCCCTGGAAACAGGTACCTGTGTGTACTGGTGTCTGGCAAAGCTACCTTGAATCACCACTCAGCAGATCCCTACAGTGATGGAATTACCTCTCTTTTCTACTTCTGTCCAACACTGTGCAATCTTTTTGCTACTGCAGTAATGAGGGCAGCTCCCTTCCCACTTCCATCTTCAGAAAGCATGAAAGTCACATCACACTGAGGTGCCAGTTGCTTCACTGTTTCCTGCAGGATCCTAGAAAAACTGAAAGGAAAGAACAGAACATTTTACCAGCTGCTTTCTGGTCTGAGATCTTTGTGTTTATCTATGAGCAAGGAACCATAACCTCAGCCAACATCTTCCTCTCATACTCTACAGCATTGTTTGCTGTTTGCTTTTCCTCCTATCCATGAAAGAACACAGGTTTCTGTACACAATCAGATTCTCATTTTATTTCTCCACTTTAATTTTGTTCAGCATGATGTCACACCTTGTCTTTAGAGACCATGAAGGAGGCTCTCTTCTCCCAACTCAAAAGCTACTGCATCTACCTCTAGGCCTTGCCCACAAAATATTGACTCAACTCCAAAAACTTAAGAGAGCTTTCTTTAAGGGAGACCCAGATAATGCAGAAACCTCCCAAAACATTGGAAAATAAATATTAGAAGAGTGAGTTCACTCAACACCACAGAGAAAAGAGCCTCCCAGTTGTAAATGGGCTTGACTTAGTGATTTTTGACCCTGCATCTACCTCTAGGCCTTGCCCACAAAATATTGACTCAACTCCAAAAACTTAAGAGAGCTTTCTTTAAGGGAGACCCAGATAATGCAGAAACCTCCCAAAACATTGGAAAATAAATATTAGAAGAGTGAGTTCACTCAACACCACAGAGAAAAGAGCCTCCCAGTTGTAAATGGGCTTGACTTAGTGATTTTTGACCCTTTGGCCAGGCAAGTGACAGGATG
>NW_008649938.1:17122-40805 GCF_000695815.1 Acanthisitta chloris | reverse complement strand
TTAGATCTTTATATCCTTTCATATTTTTAATCATCTCAGCAGAAATCTCAGCAGGTTAATCTGTTTTCACAGTGCAAATGAGCAAACGGCCAAAGCAAGTGGTACCAAGGTACTCACTGTGGATGGAGCTTGTACAGAGTCCCATCAACTCCAACAGTGATCTGCAGGTGCTCCACACCTTGGTTCTCTCTCTTCTTCTCCACAACAGCTGCCAGCCCTGCCCCGCAGAGCTGTGCCGCTCTCCTCGAGACAACTCCACACACCTCTTTCACAATGATGCTGTCGTCACACTTGCTGTCCAGGCCAAGCTGCCGCAGGATTTGCCGCACTTGGAGGAGGGCGAGCCGGTCACTGCGCAGAGCGGGGAACACGCACAGCAGGGCGTTAGGGAGTCCTAGAGCTGAGCCCAAGGTGATTCAAAGGGAGGGGGCCCACTTCACACACAACACTCTGAGTCTTTTCAGGCCCGTTTCAGACTGGATTCAGGTGGCAAGCTTGCTCCTTAGCATGCCCTTTGCCATGTCAGGGTGTATTGCCAGAAAGCACAGCCAGTAGTGATCCATCTAACTCCCAAAGCCGTGAGAGAGCTGAGCCAGATCAGCCACCAGACTGTGTTTTTTTTGACCTCAAAGCTCAGACTCTACTTTCAAGGCTTTCCACAACAGGGAGTGTTTCAAATAGCCTGAAGACCATGGCAATCATGCACAGATACATAGGTAAGTACACACTCATCTATCACCAACTTTTTACTTGTTTTTTAGTAAGTCCCACAAGAAACACTCCAAGACTAATCATGCTTGATGGTTAAGACATCCGAGATAATCCAGTTATGTAGGTAGGAGATGATAATTCATATAACTACAGAATAATTCTGGAATTCCCCCCATTCCTCATCTTTGGCCTTTCTTCTGAGGATGGGGAAGTGCACAAAGAGGAAAGCTCTAACTGAATTCATCAACCTCTTGAAGGAGAGGGCTCCATACACTTGCAGAAGACTGTTTTCTAAGGGCCCCCGAAGACCCTAAGGACTTAAACCATGTAAGTCTAACAACTTTACCTCTCAATCTGAGACAGGAATTTTGTTTCAAATATGCCTCTTTTCCTGAGTGATTCTGAAATGTGTCCTCTGAACAGCAGCCCTTGTTTGGTCAAGTCGATCAAAATTTGCCTTACTATTTCCCCTAGGTACATTCCACTGGTCATTTTTTCATACCTGTTAGGTTATAAAAGGACAAGAACGTGCCTTTAAAGAGAAGCCATGTTAGCTCTGTTTAGCATGACTGATATGCACACGACCTGTGAACTCCCAAAAACCAGCCCAAGCTTGCAGAGCAGTAGCCATTGAACTCCATCTCCTGAATATCCAAAATCTGTTGAGGTGACTTCAAGTGCAAACACTAATTACAATATATTTACTTGTGCCAAATGGTAACGCAAGTAGAAAAAAATTGCAATATTTAACAGAACAGTGTTAGAGCCCAGACTGAAGTGAAACATTCCCCTGTCCCCCCGTGCATTCAGCAGTGATCACTCCTAATCAATGCTGTCTTTAAACAAAGAACAGCCAAGTTCAACTCATCCTCTCGCTCGAGTTGTATTTTACCTCTGAAAATCCACCCTAAGAGGATGAACAAAACACAGCCCACACATTGCAGGGAAATCTTAAAAGCTGCACTGTTTGGTACCTGTCCTAAGGTGTGAACAGTCCTGTGCCAACAGGAATAATGTACAACTTTGGTTTTTCTCCTGACATCCAAGTTACTTTACAACAAAACACATGCAATATTAAAAGTTCCTCTCTGACTATTCATTCATTAAGCCTATTTTAAAAAGCAGCCAGTGCTTCTTGAAGACTGACTTCATCAGGCTCTTGGCATCAGCACCATCACGTTTACCTCTGTTTCCCTGGGTTTAGTGAGCCTTCATCCACTTCCTTATCATACTTAGTCCTGATGTTGTCAATGCAGCCATTGTCACCAAATGCTCCCCATTCGGTATTAATGCACATTTTTCCTTCATTCCCTTCCACTATTTCTATGTTTTTCATGTCCTCCATGTAGCACACGTTGCTGCCTGTTCCTAAAAGGGAAGAAATGACAAGGTTTCAGCCAGAAAAGGGAAGTAGCACCTGAAATTTATGGAAAATGATTGCAGCAATCATCTCAAAGTTCTCTTTGCCATATCCAAACTTCAGGTATTTCTCCATGTCTTACAGAAGTGAGTGTTGCCCAGTAATGCTAAGAGTGCTATAAGTCATTACCAAGCCAAATGGGTCCCGAGCAGAAAATCCCCAGCACAGAGGAATGAAGAGTCTTACAAGTCAGAAATGGCTTTGGCCATCACTGCAAGCACTGATGAGTCACTGCTGCCCGTGTGGTCGTAATACATCACAAAACATCCCGCAAGGCAGTGTGCTCCCCAGCAGAAACTGACAGGAGCCTGGCAGCAGTCAGCAGTTTCCAAGCCTGAAATAATGCGGTGGATAGGACCTCATCACTCACAACATGAGTTACAGTAACTGATACAAGGACCAGTTCTCCAAGTGAAATGAGTGCACTTAGCCAGACAGAAGTGCTTATATTCCAACTGGGGCTTCAGACCTTACAGTCTCTCCTACAAAGGCTGAGAGGGCTGGGCTCGTTCAGCCTGGAGCAGACAAGGCTCCAGGAAGACCTCGCTGTGACCTTCCAGTAATTAAAGGGAGCTTTATAAAAGAGAGGAAGATAGCGATAGGACACGGGGAAACCATTTTAAACTGAAAGACAAGAGATTTAGATAAGATGTTAGGAAGAAATTCTTTACTGTGAGGGTAGTGACTGGCACAGGTTGCCCAGAGAAGCTGTGGCTGCTCCATCCCTGGAAGTGTTCCAGGCCAGGTTGGATGGGGCTTGGGGCAACCTGGGCTGCTGGAAGGTGTCCCTGCCCATGGCAGGTGGGTTGGAAATAGATGAGATTTAAGGTCTGTCCAACCCAAACCATTCTGTGATTCTATGCTTAGATGTATTTCTCGATCAAAACTCAGAGGTATAATCTAGAAAGTCTAAAGAGAATGAATTCAGATTTTTAAAAATACCTGCATTTCCAAGGTCTGTGACCTGGTTGCACAGTGAATATGGATACACTTGTCAAAGCAAGGATTCATGCTCTGCCTGCTGTTCTCATCCTTTGACCATACATCACTTGTTCGGCACCATTGCAGAATCACTGCATGGGCAAGGCTGGAAGGCACCACAGTGGGTCATCTGGTCCCACATCCCACTCAAGCAGAGTCATTTCCAGAGCACACTGCAGAGAATTGCATCTAGACAGCTCAGGAATATCACCAGTGAGGGAGACTCCACACGCTCTCTGGGCTACCTGTTGCAGTGCTTGGTCACCCACACAGTAAGGAATTTCTTCCTCATATTCAGGTGGGCCTGTCCATCTACTTCAACCCACTGCATCTTGTCCAAGTGGTCAGCACCACCAGGAAACACCTGGCTCCATGCTCTCAACACAGAGTCGGGATCCTTGTTGAATCTGCCAAGAACCCCAAGCCACGAGTAACACCATACACCAAACTCAAATAAAAGGATGCTGGTTTACAAATCCCAAATCCTAGCAGACATGCTTTCTTCTCAGCATGGTCACCGTACCCGCGATAAGGCCAATCTCACAGTTTGGATCCTCGTATCCACATGTCATCATGGTCCCAACAGTGTCATTCACCACTGCTACAATGTCCAAGTCAAACTCCTAAAACACAAGCCACAGTCAGTAGTGGGTCCCAGAGGAAGGGGGAGGGTGCAATAAATACACCAAGAAGAGCAGAAAAGCAAAGCTCACATTTCTTCTCCTGATGGCCTCTCTCAACATATCAACAACATCTTCCCCCTCACAGCCTGTTGCCTTGAATCCTTTTGTCCATCCCACAAGTGTTCCCTGAAATAGAAGAGCAAGGAAATCCTTAGTGAAGAGAGAGTGCACACTGTATGTTCAAGCATCAGTCCCTCCTTGCCTCCAGCCTCACCCCAGTTTTGGGTGTTTCTAACAATGTGTTTCCCTGGACAGATTACTAGGAGTGTCTAGTGCAGTGTGTGCACGTGTGTCTTTGTCCCTCAGCTGCTGGTGGTAGTGACTCCAGGTTTACTCAGCTACTTATCAAGGCTCTGCCAACCCAGTGCCTTCTACATCTCTTCTGGAAAAACGTCATCTCACCTCCTGTGCACATACACATTGTATTAGCTGTGAGGGAAAGATTGCAAAAACACTTTTGCTGCAAAAAATTAAACACTCAACAAACATTAATGAACATCCACTGTTAATTTTTGCTGATTTACTGAAGGACACTTGGTATGATCACATAACTCTAGGCAACACTAATTTGTTTCTTTTCAGACAGCAATCAGGACTGACAGAAGTCAATTTCCAGGTTACATGAAGTTATTAGCCTTCCACTTGGTAACAAAATAGAGAGAAAGTGGGAGAAAAAGATACCCTGAAAAAACACCCTCAAGTTCTGGCAACAGTAGAAGACCAAACACACAGGGGAACATACCCTGACACAGATGTGCCTCCCTCAGTTTGCCACCAATACTGTGAGATTTGTTTCCTCATCATTTGTCAGCCCTAAACACTGTGCTGTAGGTTTGGGAGGCATATTGAGTCATCTCTGCACGAAAGGCCAAGTCCTATTGCTATAGTCTCCACTGTGAGCTGAAAATTGAGACACAGCAGACTAGTTTCCAGGCTTAGAGGCTGTTGTGAAACCCACCAGAACATACAAACATGCAATAACATGCAAAGTCTATTTTCCCAGTAGCTTACATATTTGGCTAGAACTAAGCGGCACAACCTCCCCTGCCCCTCTCTGGAAACACACCAAAATAATCTTTTCCTACATTGGATCTGGAAAGAACAAGATATGATATCGGTCCAAAAGCCAACAAGCAAGCTCAGGTCTGCCCACTGACACTTGACAAAAGGAAACTGAAGCAGTGCAGATGTTAGACAGCCAGAACTGTGCAGCACAGTTACAAAAACACCCTGGGACTGCAGCTGAGCAAGCAGAAGACATCTGCTATCTCCTGCCATTGAAGAGCTAAGGCAGCTAAGAGGCACCTGGGTTATTCATATGCAGTCATTTCACTATCATAAGGGCTTAGACTTTATAGAATGAAAGCAAGTAACATCACCTCTTATCAGAGAGGTGAAAGTTCTACCTTCCATATCCACATAGGATAGGACGCAACACAACTAATTTGCACATTTTCCAAACCAACAAGTCACCCTTGCCCAAAAGGATGCCATGTACCAGCAGATGCACAGCTGACATCTGGCCCATTCCATGTGGCAGTTCTCACCTTGTCAATGCTGGCTTGCCTGCACGGGAAGGAGAAGGTGAATCCCAGAGGCAGCCGAGCGCCTTTAATCCCCATATAGTCCAGAAAGTTTGCTATGCACTGGACAATATGGTCAAAGAGCTGGAAGGAAAGAAGAAGTATCTAAATCACACAAGTAATCCTATACAACGGGCCTTGGCTGGATCAGTCAAACATCCATTAGAGATTACCTCTTCTCCTGTCCCTTGCATGATCTCCAAAGGAATGGCAAAGATTTTGTTATACATTTGCACTGATCTTCTTCTCCCACTTCTGATTTTGACCAGCAGAACCCTGAAATTTGTGCCACCAAGATCAAGGGCAAGGAACTTTCCTTTCTCTGTCGGAGAAAAAAGGTATTTAACTTTGGTGGTTTCCGTAGCACGTTTGTCAGCCAGAATGGCATACTCTGCCACACACGCGCAGGAAACTTCACCCACACCAACGGCAGCAGGCTGCTGCCCATGGCATTCATCCCATCAAGTCTCCTAGCATGGAGCTGAAGGACCAGCCAGATAAGATCACAGGAAGCACTGGTTTGACAACATAAATCCCTCTGGCATTTTCCAGATTAACTGCCATATTCCCTCCCCCCAGAAAACAAACAAGTGACTTTCCTGAACACCCTCAGGTGGTCAGGAAATGACTTAACCTGTTCCATCTGGTGTCCCACAGACATACGTGGGCAGCATCTTCACTGTGGCATTGGCTTGCGTCTCTCGCTTCAGCCCATATTCCAGCTCAGTCCTCATTTTGTCCTTCACTTCCCTGAGGGTCTTGAGGGACAGCAGGAAGGGGGCAAGAGTGGCATCGATTTGCTTGCGTTGGGTGACCAGCCTGTGTGCCACCGCAGTGACCATGGCAGCTCCCTTTCCACTGCCGCTCACAGAGAGCAGGAACCGCACGTCACAGTTGGGCACCAGCCGTCGCACCACCTTGTGCAGGCGTTTGGCATATCTGTCAGGAGCACAATGTCTTAGACTCCCACAGGCATTTTGAGCATGGATTTCTCCACATCCACACCCAACAGCACCAGGGCTGAAGCACAGCCAAGAGGAGTGAAAAGGTTAGAAACTGGTCTGGGAAATCATAGAATCAACCAGGTTGGAAGAGACATCCATGATTATCGAGTCCAACCCTACCGTCATTATTTGACCATGACACTAAATGACACATCCAGTCTCATCTTGACAACCTCCAGGGACCGTGAATCCACCACCTCCCTGGGCAGCACATTCCAATGCCTGAGCACCCTCTCTGTAAAAAATCTCTTCCTAATATCCAACCTAAACCTCCCCTGGCAGAGCTTAAGTCTACTTAAGTCTTGTCCTGCTGCTGGTTGCCTGGGAGAAGAGACCAACCCCCACCTGACTCCAACCTCCTGTCAGGGAGTTGCAGAGGGCGATAAGGTCCCCCCTGAGCCTCCTCTTCTCCAGGCTAAACAACTCCAACTCCCTCAGCCTCTCCTCATAGGACTTGTGCTTGAGTCCCTTCACCAGCCTCATCTGGACCTGCTCCAGCACTTCAATATCCTTCCTGAACTGAGAGGCCCAGAATGGGCCAAGGACCCTGACTTCTGGCTGTTCTGCAGAACCGGTTGCTTACACAAATGCAAAGACACCTGTAATTAAGTGTCAGTGCCAAGGGATAGGGACACTGGAGAGCAGCCAGGCAACAGTGAAGAGTTACAACCACAGAGGGTGAGAGTCTCCATCTGGAATCAAATCTCCATCCATTTTGGGAGAAATGTTTGGGAAAGTTTCCAGTTTGGGAAAGCATAGGTTCAAAAACAAGGAGGCAGTGTGGGGAGAAAAAAAGAAAATTAAAAACCCACAGTGAACTCTAAGTGCTGTGGAGGTCCAGAAGTCACCTGAGAAATCAGTTGCACTCCCCCAGACACCATTATTCTAGGTGTCATGTTTTTCCCACCCCATCCCAAATTCCAGTGCTCCTGAGACAACTTTGCAATAACTGAGCCAGTCTGATCTCACCTGAAACCTGCAGCAAGACCAGCGTTTCTCTGAAACACGCATGCAGGTGGAGACTCTTTGCAACATCAACATGTGGCCATGAATCCCCTTTAGCTACTTACTGTGGGTGGGTTTTATAGAGTCCCCCATCTATCCCAACCGTGGTTCGCATCCGTAAGAGCTTTTTGTTCTCCCTCAGCCGGGTCAGTATGGCTGCCAGGGCAGCAGCACAGAGGTTGGCCGAGCGGAAGGAAACGATGGTGCAGACGTGCTGAACAGCAATGCAATCCTCTTCAGAGGGAAACAGGCTCAGTTCCGTAAGGATCTCTTTTGCGTTGCTCAGGCCTTCCTTGTACCTACCCCAAAACAATACGTCATCGGATGCAAGGATGTTAGGTCAACACACACATCAACACCTGCATGTTGGCTCCAAAAGGAATGAGAGAGGACCAGGACACAACCTCTCAGGCAGCAGCATAATTGGTTCCCATGTACCAGCAATGGCTTTCCCACAGTATTCCCAAAAGAATCCAGGGGAGAGACCAGACTTTTAAGAGGCTGCTTCCTGGGGTTCAGCTTTTGGTGAGACTTACCAATTAGCTAGTCAAGAAGAGAATGGGATAAAATAGCCCACAGAAGGGGAGCACAGGAATGGATGCACAGCTTCACACAGCACAACAAAGAAAATTGCTTCCAGAGTGACAATAAGGGCCAGGATTCCGCTTCATAATACCAGAATCCAACAGTGTTCCATGTAGTCATCCATTAGCTGATCCAGAATCTGTACTATCTCCACAACCCCCAGTATTCCCATACCAGAAGAGCCAAAAACTGCTATAACCATCCCATGTTCTCAGGTCTCCAAAGAGGCTGTTTTAAAACCCTGCATCTGTGACTGTTAGCAAAACATTTGCTCCTGTGGTACTTTGCTAAAACTTTGTCTTACACCAATTCCCACTTACAGAAAGGTTACCTTTTCCTCTAGACAAAAGCAAAACAGTCGAACAGTTCAGGACTGTTCCCAACACTCACAGATTGTACTTGCACACTCATTGTCATTGCTGTGTTTGTGAGAGACTAACAACCACTCTCCAAGAGCATACTGCACGTTCTTACTTCTCCATTGCAGACACGTGTTTCATTTCGATCTTGCCCTTGGTAAGCAGAGCTGTTGACACTTTCCCATTGAAGAGCAGACCTTCCTTTGCCATTTTTAGGAGAATAAGTCTTACAAGTTCTCCCAAATACAGGCTGCTGATCATCTTCTCAAACCTGGAATGGGGCACAGGAGGGATGACAGGTGTTCACCAGCTACTCTCTTTAGCCCTCCACAGCATCACACCAGAGGAACCACCTACTTTTAGGAACACATAGCAACCACAGCAGCAATCCCTTTGCCTGAGGCAGAGAGGTGTGAAAGGTGCCCACTCTCCCCAGAAGGGAAAGGTCTGGATAGGACAGGATGAGGATCAAGTCAACTCGTGTTCACTTAACCCAGTTCTTGTTCCAAAGGGGCTCCTGGCTTATGCTGGAAACACACTCAGAGAGCTTGGACTGCTGAGACCAATCAGTCAGGGAATCACTTACAATTGTTTTCCGGGGTTGAGAGATCCCAGATCGAGCTCCCGATCAAACTCTGTGCGGAGGTCATCCAAAGCACCATCATCTCCAAAGGCCCCCCACTCTGTATTAATGCACATCCTCCCTTCATCCCCTTCCACCAGCTCGATGTGTCTCATCTCCTCCATGTAGCAGGCGTTGGTGCCAGTCCCTGTGGATGTTGGAGACAGAGTAGATGAATTGTTGTTTGTTACAGGTTTCCTTTTTGCTCATTTTAAGTGCACATGCTTGGGAATAAGTCAGCTTATTGTCTTTGGGAGAAAATATGAACACATAACCTTGTGGTACAGGATACTAGTGTCAAATCATTTCACAGTTAGTGAAAAAAAACCTGGAAATTATTCTAGGGCTTAACTTGTTTAAAAACATTTGTTTCTTTTTCAAATATACTTCTGTGTGCCTTAAAAAGCCATCACAGTGCACAAAATGGAGAAACAGCTGATCCTAACTACCAGGCAGTGAGAGGAATTCAGCTTTCCCTGGACAGGCACACAGCAATTTTCTATACAGTCAGCAGAAAAGTTTAGTATGCTGGTCACAAGTGACTCCAGACAAAATGGGGACCGTGGTATTTGATGGCAATGTGATCAGCATAAAAACAGCTGCTTTAGAGAAGGCAGCCAGGCTTGAAAATCTAACCATTGTTTTTTCTGTTTTCTTTCTGCTCTTTCCTGCACTGGAAAACTCCCTTCTGCCCCAGATTTGTTAGAATGAACCAAAAGTGGGGAAAAAACACTACTCAGTGAACAGAAAAAATTACCAATTATGAGTCCAACTTCACAGCGCGGGTCATCATATCCACAAGTCATCATGGTTCCCACAGTGTCATTGACCAGTGCCAAGACTTCAACATCTACGTCCTAACAGCATAAAGATGGGTGATTAAAAGGAAAAAAACCTTAGGAGTATCTAAAGCCACAGCATGCAGACACATCCCCCAGACTGCCAGTTGGAGGCCTGGTCCAGAGCAGCTCCTCAGCTGAAAGACACACTACTTCCCTTCATAACACTGTTCCCACAGCCCTGTAAAACAACAAGTATCTGAATTCTCAAGTGCTTGACCAGCCAGGGTCTTTGCTTGCAGGGTTTGTTTTTCCCACATCCAGCCAAAGGGGATGAAAATACACGTACGAAGTATTAAAGCACAAAGGTACACACTAGTTCAAGGGCAGATTTGATCATCTTTCTGCTGACCTTAAAAATCATAACCAATCACTCCATTCCACAGACTGAAGTGGACAGGCAGCTCTGGCAGAGTTAGGTGTGCCAGTTTGAGATGCTAGTTTCCCTCTCCCCACCTGCATCTCACAAGCCAGGCTGGAAACACAGTGTGTGAAACTCCTGAGATTTTTGTATCTCACTCGATAGTTTCACAGCAGATTCCCTGTAGGTCAGACAGGGGGCCCAGCATGTTGCTGTGCATGTCTCCTTCCAGCCCCAAGAGAGACACAGGTCCACCAGAGACACATCCATATTGGACAGCTGTTACTGGCTATCCTTGAAGGATGCCTGACGACTCCCAAAAGAACCCACACACCAAGAGCTGATCTCCCAGGAGGACAATCTGAGGTGACTCAGGTTCAACTCCTGCAGGTGCAAAACTTGCCTTATGCTTCTGGAGGGCCTTGTGCAGCGAGCTCACCACATCTGTGTCCTGAACTCCTCGGACCTTGAAGTGTTTCGTCCAGGCAAGAAGAACCCCCTGAAACGTAAGAGTGCAGTGACCCAAAAGCTCCAGCTTTAGCACACAAACTGCTACAAAGCAAGCCAAGCCCAAAGGATAAGCCCACGATGTCTCTCCACGTGTTGAAAATGGGCCAAAAAAAAATCACAGCAGGACATCTTACCTTGGGGTACCTGTCAGCACCAGCACAACTAAATGGGTCCAATCATAAAGTCCCAAATCTGCAAATGCTTTTCCCTGTGCTTTGTTTAAAGCATACGTGGCTTTCCCAAAGCTCACCACAGACTAATGGCATCAAGCACAAAGCACTTGTGAGACTGAGAGCACACATCCCTAGGAATAAAAGAGAGGCTAGAAAGAGAACACGCAGTAATCACAGCCAGCCCTTCACTTCCCCACACAGTCTCCCAAACAGCTCAGCTACAGGTCTTTCCTACTTAGAATCAACTGCAAAAGAGAAACAGAAAGAGAGTGATTAGACAAAGACTGTGCCTCAGGACACAAAAGTATGTATTTCACAGCCTAACAGTCTTCATTCAAGGGCACATGGTACTGTGGAATTGGGTACTGATTAAGTAAAACAATAGCTTTAACTTAGAGATCATGTTGCCTTGAAATCAAAATGGGTATTTGAATGGTAGTCAAGCTAGTCAGATGTTAATGGATGTCTGTGCCTTCGTCAGGGAGCAATGTGAATGTGACCTCACCAAAACATCACAGGAAACACTCCCATGCAGTAGCTTCTCCTGATTCTGCAAGGTGCTTGGCTTGACAATAGTATGTCTTTATGCATCTTACCTCTTCCAGTTTGGTCTGTTTGCATGGAAAAGAAAATGTAAAGCCAAGAGGTAACTTCTTATGCTTCAAGTTTTTGGTCGCCATGAAGTCTAACAGACAGTCAGCAACGTAATCAAAGAGCTACACAAGAGAGGAGAGAGCAGAGTCAGGCTGTGTCCTGCAGGCAGGCACTCCAGCACAGTACAATGCAGGAGACCCTGCATGCCTCACCTCGGCTCCGTTTCCCTGTGTGACCTCCTTGGGTGTGGGGTAAAACTTGCTCTCCAGCTGGCTGCTCTGCTTCCCATCATCAAACACCTTCACCTGGTGGGCACGGAACTGGGAGCCACCCAGGTCAACAGCAAGGAAGTCACCCTTCTCTGCAACACAAGCAGGAAAACATTGCTGCTGGCCAAGGAGCGTGGCCCAGGTGCCGTGCTGGAGGCCACGGCCCAGCTCCCTCCCTCACCACAGCCATGGGCTCCTGTGCCCCATTAGGGCAGGTCCTTGTCCTACAGGCCTGAGAGCATCACCAGGAAGGCTGAAAGCTAGAAACCCTAAGCCAGGGTATTGGGTCCCTTCTGTTAGCTTGGTTTGTGACAGCTAATTTAATTTTCTTTTAGCAGTCTGGGTTTTTCCACCTTGCTCCTTCCACAGCAGCACATTTTCAAGCTGCAGAAGGATGAGCAAAGCCAACCAGAGCACACAGAGACTGCAAACCCATCATATGAAACATGGGGGGAGTGTGAGAGCAGGTATCTATGTCCAGTAAAGGATGTGGGATTTGCAGTCACATGTCAGGACTCAGCCCTGCTGCAGAAGTCAAATTCCAGGTAAGACAAGGCTAACTTGCCACTCAAAGTCAACAAACACAATCCTTTCCAAATACCTTTGGGTGTTTGGGTAAAACAACATTCTGTTTCTCAGCTAGCAAGCACTCCTAGCTCAAACACTTCCTCCTCCAGCAGGAAACCTCAGTTGGAAGGACAGTTGGCTTCGCTGCTACAATAAAACAACTGTTTATCCCACGCACAGGAGAAGGCCCTTCTCAAAAGAGAAATGCAGTCCCATGGTCAGGTAAACAAAGGTAAGGAGGCAAATTGGGTTACTCAGTAAGCTGCAACATTAGTCAGATCATTAAGCCCTAAATGATGGAAAACCGCAGCAGGAAACCTCAGTTGGAAGGACAGTTGGCTTCGCTGCTACAATAAAACAACTGTTTATCCCACGCACAGGAGAAGGCCCTTCTCAAAAGAGAAATGCAGTCCCATGGTCAGGTAAACAAAGGTAAGGAGGCAAATTGGGTTACTCAGTAAGCTGCAACATTAGTCAGATCATTAAGCCCTAAATGATGGAAAACCGGCTCCATGTAGGTAAGGAGGCAAATTGGGTTACTCAGCAAGCTGCAACATTAGTCAGACCATTAAGCCCTAAATGATGGAAAACCAATGATGCTCCATGTGAGTCATTTCAGATAGGAACAACAACAGATACTGAAAAAATCTGAAAGTTCATTGCTGTTGCAAATGGGAAAATCCAGCCAAGTTTGAGGTGTTTGAACCTGCTAGAAGTTTTGTCTGGAAGCAAAATAACCAACACGGATGTTTCAAGAGAGCAGAAATAGCAAAACCAATGTGATACTTCAAGTAGGCAGAGAGTCAGTAAGTAACAGCCCAGCTTGATACTGCAGCACGTCCTTGTCACAGCAGAAAGGTCACACAGCCCAGAGGAGCATTGTCCAAAGTTGGCATTGAGGAATATTAAGTCTTGCTGCAGTGATGACACTAAATGCAATTTTTCAAGTCTCCTGACCTCAGGGGCTCCCTGCTATGTCAGGACAGGGTCAGTGCCACATGCGACCTCAGGACCAGTGACGGTCACTGGGATCACAAGGGTTAAGAAAGTACTTCTTTCTCTTTGATGAAGGCAGCAGCAAAAGGAAGAGTGCTCACTTCCACCCAGGCAGTTTGGATGTAATTTCTCTCAGACATGCCTCATTTCAAGGGACTTGCCTCCAAATATTCCCTTCATGCTACTAAAGTTATTTCTCATTTAACTGCAGGGAAATTACTTTCACAAGGAGTAAAGTCCTGTGGAAATGAGGTACAAAGCTAACAATTCTCTTAGGTTTTCTGCACAGCTGTTATACACTGAGTCCTTACTTAGGCCAGACACAGAGTCCTGCACAAATTCATCCGGTTAAATGTGGAAAAAAATTCGTTTTCTGTCAGCCTGCACTGGCAGGAGCCAGCTGATCCAGGAGAGTTGGTTTGGATGGGCATATTTCTCCAAACAAAATGGGCTTTTAGATCCTCCCAGAGGACACCACTGCATTTCCTCCCTCACTGTTTAAGTTTCAGGAGCAACTGGAAACAAGGATCCATCTGAAGAAACAGAGCAGATTTTCCCAAAGCAGAAGGCAAAGAAGAGCAAAAGGAGATCACTTTTGGGGGTCATTAGAAAAAGTAGTGCAGAGTTTTCTGCCAGAAGTCAAGAAGGGATCACAGCTCTGAAAAGAGTGTTGCTGTCACGCTGCACTTTGAGGGGTTTCACTGTGGCATCCTGCCCTCCCTGTAGCCCCAGGGAGGACAGGGCCCTGCCCCATGTCCCACACCTGCAGCACATTGCACTGCAGGCTCTGAGCTGTAGAGGCTGCCCTTGCCATGTCCAGCCACAGCTCCTACAGCAAGGCCTGCACCAGGAGCAGCCACTTTGCAGATGAGAGAGGCTGTTTCTGAGCACTTACTAGGCCTTTCCACAAACAAGCAGCACTAGGTCAAGATCCACCTGGTGCAAGGAAAAAACTCCCAGCACTCGCCCAGAGTGTTGTCTCCTCAATATACACCTGCTTTCCCAAGCAGATGGGCAAACCCAAAGCCACTGGCTGCCCTGTGTCTTTGCTATGCTGTCCTTGAGCACTGGCAGCAACTCATCATCTTCCTAAACGAGCACTGCTGTGCTGGAGCAGGAGGAGTTTACCTGAGCCATCAGGAAGAGAGCGCACAAACGATGGCAGCATTTTCACTGCTGCTGTGGGATTCGTGTCTCTCCCCAGGCCCTTCACCATCTCTGCCTGGAAGCGAGCCAGCACATCCAGCAGGACATCGTCCGAGAGGCGCAGGTGGTACAGGTACCTGTCAACCTGCAAAGAGGAAAAGTGTTACTTGGGAGGCATCGTGCTCCTCAGTGCTGAGCCACTGCCTGGGATAGCATGGCTGCCACACCACAGGAGGACTCATGGGGAGGCTTCCTTCGTCTCTGCGAGCAGAGAAAACACAGGAACTTCACAGCCTTCACTTGCACTAGTTTTCTAACCACGAGGGGTGCAGTACGACATGAATGATCTGAAGATCCCGAACTTCAGTTCCAGCAGTGCTGCTGCATTATGCTGGGCAAGATTTGCTATGCTCATTCCCACCCCCTGAATGGACATTAGGCTAAACAGATCCCAAGGAGACAAAAGAGTTCCTCTTGCACACGTAACAAACCGAAGGTGAGCACACAACCTCTCAAACCCTGATTCCACCAGCTCATTTCATTTTGACTTCAGCACCTAACTTCCCATGACTGTCAGTGCAAGCAAGCTCCAGGACATCAGAGCATTTGCTCTTCCAAAAACTATTTTGAGTATGTTTAATACAGCCTTGATGAATTACTGTCCAAAAACTGGCCACTTTTCTGATGGCTCAGTAACTCACCAACATACGTAAGCCCATGAGACTTGCTAGAGTTCTTGACAAGCTGATTTTACAGCACACTCTCCTCCTATACATGTAATGAACTAGAACTGCAAACTGGCTAGATCTCGTGAGTCAGGTGTAGAAAATGCCATTGGTACGTACCCAAGCATGTCAGCCACAACCCCAAAACATCTATTCAGCTTCACTCCACAGAAAATGAATTTTATTGGCATGCCAGGCTGGAGCTCAAAGCCTTCTTCTCACTCCAGGTCTGCCCTCCATTCTCTTGTGATTCTAGGATTACCCTAAAACACATCTTTGGGTGCAATCAATACCCTTTCTTAAGGATCTGTAACTCACAGCATACATCAAAATAAGAGCCAGCTGAACTTAGAGCAAATCAAAAGTATGTATGAAGTAGCAGAGCCTCATTCAGATAAACTGGCAAAGAAGATAATCAGTGTTTATTTACAGCTCCATAAGGGCAAAATTACAGGTTTTCTCCTTGAGGACCATGTGCTGCTGAGAGTGACATTTACCTGCAGGGCTGTAAGTAACATGGCTTAGGAACTATGAAGGATTCATGCAGCAAAATCAGCATCTGTCAAGATCCAGAAGCTTTTCCACTGGGGACTCAGACTTTGGTGCTCTATGAGCATGATGCAGGCACCTAAGTGTGTGCTGCAAATAGCTGGATGTCCCTGAAAGGCAATTCGTGTCCACATCCCAATCCCCACAATGCAGGGTTCAGGGACAGAGGTGGGACAGCTTCCAACACTTGCTTAGTTGCAGACACTGAACTCCTTCACCACAGGCTATGTTGTAATGCTGCTTTTTCTGTTCGGAGCATTTCATCAGTCCCATATACACAGAGAGGTCTGGAGGGTTGGGAGAACAGGCACAAATCAAGTTCCACCAGCAACAAGGCAGGAGCTAAAAGACTGCATTGTTTAATAAGGGGAGTGCAGGTTGTAGATAAATTGCCCTCTGCTGCCATTTGGACTGGCCACCTACAGTAATGACTCACCTGGAAGCACCCTGAAAGCCATTCCAGCACTTACCTAACACACACAGATGAGAAGTGTTGCAGGATGCAATTGTCCAAGTAGCTGCCTTTGGATACAGCTGTGCCTCGAGAAGGCCATTATTTAGATCTGTCTTTGTAGCCCTGTTTGCACAAGCACTTGATTTCCTCCAAGGGTTTTTTGAGGCCCCACCACTGAGTAGGATACACTATCTCAGCCCATGCACCCATACTGCTTTTTAGGAGGAAATACAGTGGCTGGAGACGTACAGCACTCACGTGCTCTGACACAGACCCAAAGAACCTTGTGACAAAAGTCCCTGTCTAAAACAAACCTCAGGAGCAATAAAATTTACCATGTCTGTTTGCAGGCAACATGTACTAGCTCCCTACTCCCCACAGAAACTGCATTCCCCACTCTGTTTATCTACAACCACAGGAGCAGGGAGTCCTCTCCAAGGAGACAGGCTCTGCAGCCTGACTTACAACCAGAACAAGGCCCTGCCCATATACCATTGGCTTGTAAACACAGGAATGGCCAGGCTGGGAGACACCAAACTCACTGCCACCCTCCCAGGGCACAAGGACAGTCCTTGCTTTTAAGTGCCTTGCCTCAACTATGGAAACAGCACAGCTTTCGTGGCAGAGAGGCTCTTGTTCTTGCCAGCACAGAGTAAACGAGCCTGGGGAGGGGGAGGTGGGAAGGCCTTCCTCTTCTCTCATTAGGAAGAAACCAATTCTGTTCCATACAGCCTACCCTAGGCTCCTCAAAAGAGACGTCTGAGGAGCATGTGGTTTCTTGTCTTCAGGAAGGACTAGTTGGCACCTACCAGGAAGACTGGCTTTGCTAGAATTCCTCTGCCCTGTCCTCCCTTCAGGGAAGTCCTCTCTCACCATCCCCCTGGATGTTCCTCTGAAGAGCCTGCTCCACCCACACACTGCTCCACAAGGGCTTTCTCTTTCTTAGGGGAAAAGTAAGAAGGAATAGCACGGTCTAGATGAGAGATCTTAGATCAGATCCTCACACGAGGAAGGGACATTAGGTCCCTTTCTGATCACATTAAACCCTGGGGATAAAAGGGTTATGACTGAGTCAGAGAGAGCTGACTGTTGAGACACCAGCAGTACCTCTCTTGTAACGCTGCTCTCCAAGCAGCATCAGTGGATGAAGCCCTCTGAAGAACAGGCCACTCCACGTTTAGGGCACAGAGAACCCTTGCTTTGCTTTGCTGATGAGCTCAGCAGTGCAAGCAGATCTGTACCTTGGCACCTCGGATCTCCTGCCACAGATCTGCAGACAGCCCTGCCTCTAGCTGGCTGGAAAACCAGGGGGCAGAGCCTGGCAGCGATGGGCACTCAATGGAGACTCTGGGAGCACGGACAGCCTGCAGGGAACTAGTCTAGAAACCAGAGGATCTCTGACCCACGGAGTTCACAGGTCCCATGTGCTCTTAGGATGGGCATGAGCCCAGAGCCAGTTCCAGCATGGCCATGCAAGTAGACTAGGGAAATGCAACCATTAGGCAGCTCACTCCCAGAACTGATGGCTTCAGTTCTGGGACATCTCAAGCTTTTCCAACTGCAATTAAAGGTCACATTTATAAGAGTGATTAGCCAGGTTTGGACAACCAGAGAGAAGGCACAGGCACTTCTCCCACACCAACACTAGCTGGAAATGTCTTGAGTCCCAGCAGACCTGGCCCATAGGAGTTCTCCCTATCCCTGCTACAATGTGAGTGACTCTTGAATCCTACTCAGCCTAAGAAATCCCATCCTTCACACTGCACTTGTAAAGTGACTCACCAAGAAGTTCCTTTCTGCCCTCTGGACTACACACCATCCAGATAAAGTACAAAGCACTTTTCCATACTGAAGATCATTTGCTCCATCACTGGAAGAGATAACTGTGCAGGGAAAAGCACTAACCAGGCCTATTTTCACACTCATCAAGTGCTCTAGGGTCCAAATACCTCTTACTGCATTTGGCTGACTGGCTGCAGCAGAGAATGCAGTTACACAGCCTGCAGGACATACCACAGACCCTGCCGTACCTGGGTACACAGCTCTCAAAACAGGGGTCAGCTGATGCTGCATCTTACCTTTTTTATCTGATCCTCTTTTAGCTTTGTGAAATGGAAAGCTAGCAAGTGGATGGCAAACATTTTCCTGAAGCGGATGGATGAGCCAGGAGTGACAGAGCTGCTGTGAGTAACTCCGAAGCGACAGGTCCTTATTCACAAAGCTGGAGCTAGAGAAACTTCAGCTGAGGCATTTCTCCCAGGGTGGAATAGTGGAGTTCCTGGGAAACTGAGTCCAGAAATAAATCCATCCAGCGTGATCAGTTCAGTGATTAAACTTCTGTCTCTTTGCATCACCCCCACATCAACCCAAAGTCCCTCCCTCCCCAGCTACACACTTCATTGTGCCAGAGCAGGCACCTGGAGAGCTGCCAAGCCCAAAGGGAGAAAAATCGATTTTGTTACTGCCCGACCTGGGAATAGTTAGCACTTCCAAGTGCAGTTGCTAAGCAGCCTGCCCTGCTCGCTGCTTCCCTGCCGGCGGCTGCCCCTGCGGTGCACAGCCAAGTGCTGCACGGGGCTGTGCAGGGGATTCTAGGAGGCTTCTTGCCTCTGCTCAGCGCTCTCACTCGCGCATGAGTGCTGCACACTGCACCCTTATCTGCAGCTTTTTACCCACTAAGCTTCAGCTGTGTAAAGGAGCAGGCACACACAGAGACCCCTGCTCCCAGCTGGAATGCCTCTTGCACAATTCCCGGCAGAGAGGTTGTGGACTGGTTATTCTCCTTTCACGCCTCCTGAAGACAGTTTCAGACCGATGAAGATCCTCAGTCCTGCAAACCCTGGGGAGGGGAGAGATTTACCTGGCAGCTAGCAGTGTGGTTATCAGACTGCCTCACTTGTAGATGCCTTTAACTGGCAACACAGAGTACTTACAGCAAGAGCAGCTTTCTCATACAATCAGAATTTGTCACAGCCTTTAACCGTTACCCTCAAAAGTTCATTCTGAATACACAAGTGATTCCAGGAATTTGCCATTGTATCAAGTGATACGGACTATGGAAACATCATCCAAAGGAAACTGGCTGAAAAGCTGACACAAAGGACAGAAACAGAGAAAGTAAAAAAAGATACTCTCACGGGGTAATTAGAGGCTCGCTCTCAAACTACACCTACATACTGTGTTCCCCCCCAGCCACTGCTCAGCTGAACTGAGCACACTTGCTGCACTGGCAGGCAAATGCCACCTGAAATTTTGCAGACCGGGAAAAAGACGGAGACAGAAAGGAGGAGGGGAGTACCAAGCAATGCGAGGAAACACAAAGAACTACTGAGCCATATAAAATTGTCTAGAGATCCAGAGCAGGGCAGAGACAGCCACCTGGCAGGAAAGGATGTCTTGGGCTAGAGTGGACCCAACCATCTCAGGATACTGTAACAACAAAGTACAACCGACCACTATGGTGGGCTGTACATACAGGCACACAGAACAATACTCAACTCCATACACAATACCAGTCACGGGGACAGGACTCTCCCCAATCCTGGCAGCTGTGGCATGGATCAGGAGGAGTTAGCTCTGCTGAACATCAGGGGCAGTCACAGGTCACATTTTTTCAGCCTCTGATCACAAGGAAAGACTGGAAGAGCTGAGGGAGGGGAACTCCCTCTGTAGAGACAAATTATACAGAATCTCTGCTAAGAAAATTTTTGGGGTTTTTTTCTCTCCTGCCTTGCATCAGGGATGAGCTCTGGACACTGGGAGATCCTGCCAGCTCTATTTATTTTCCACTATTCTGGAACAAGAGCAAAGCAGACAGAGTGGCTGAGCAGTCCATAAATAGGGCTTGTTCTAAAATTAGGCCTTTGATCTTCGAGAGAAAGGGAGAAAAGAAAGAAGAAAAAAGCCACGCTAGCAGCCAGAAAGCACGGTTCACTTCTCCTCTATTCATCTTTTAATAACTGTTGGCTCGTTAAGTCAGACACTGACTCTCCTCATTGTTTACCCATGCCATCCGAGTCACAACGCCTCTGGCCAGCAGAATTGAAAACATCACCTTTCAAGCTCCATCCCACTTTGATCCAGAGCTCATTGTGTCTGTAATACAGTAGATTTATTTTTCATTCTCTCTTTTCTTTCTTTCTCTAACGGATGCCACTGGAAAAGGGTCTCAAAGATCCAAATGCTCCTAAACTGGCAGCAAGCTCTGTGAAATACCTGACGTGTCAGAATCACTGTGTAGCTTGTTTGCTCATCCCCGGTGCATCCTAGCTTCCGGCAGGCTGGAGTGCAAGAAAAGGCAGGACATTATCTCATTTCCACACAGACAGCAGTGCAATGCACCAAGGGCCCAACACCCAAAAATGGCAGAGCCATTTTATACATATCCTGGCCAGTACAGCAGAACCAATCCAGGCCCAAGCAAACAGATCAGCCTCAATCACATGCAGCTTGGGGGCTTGAGGTAATGCTGGTTTTCCCCTTTGTCAGAGCTGCATCCAATAAAAGTTATTCACTAACCTTCCCTTTGCTCTTTCCAACAGCCAACAAGACTTCAAAATTGTAATAGAGTCTCTCTACTTTCTTTTCCTGCAGCTCTCCCACCAAAGTCCATCTCAAGGCACAGCGGAGAATCCTCAAGGTCTGGTAGGCGCCTGCCTCCCACAGCCCTGCAGTCTGCACCTTGCACCTGCAGAGGAAAGGACCTGACAGCTACAATGGGGAAATTCACATCTCAAATACATCAGCTAAACACGCACCAGTTCCCTTCAGAAAGAGGTACCGCACTGGTTAGCACTTTATCGCGGAAGAAACGCATCTCTCTGGTGAGAGCTCAAAGGCAATGGCAACACTGGTTGCTAAGTCTGATATCCAGGTGGACAAGGAGACAGTGGACAAGGCTACGAGCGAGTCACCAGGAGAAATCCTTCTTTGTTACAGCTTATGATTCCAAGACTCGCCCTTAAAACACGTTTCTCCCCCCAGTAGCAATTCCGCCCCTGCCTAGGGCAACATCAGGCAGCAAAGTAAGGCAGAACACCTGGGGGGACTGAGTGGAAAATCCAACCCAAGGACAGACATTTGGCTTAAGAGACAGAAGGCTTTTACCAAGCAGTGCTGCTATAATCAGCATTTTACAAATAATAAACTTCAAAACAGCTCTACCTTGAATGCCTGAAATTAATCTGGAAATCTGAACACGTGAAATTGTTTTGCAAATGATTCCCAGATCAAGTGAACGATGTTGTTGATGTTGCTCAGAAATCGTTTCAGCACATCAAAAATGGGCAGCTGGGATAGCTCTGCCCCACACCAGTCCAGACTGTACCACATGGGACCCATCTGGCAGCCATTCTAATGAGAATCAATGACAGCCATACCATCAGCTCTGAAGAAAACTTTCATAAAGTCAGCCTGGAAACGCCTGAATAAACTTCAGAGCTCCCAGTACAGTTACTATGGAGTCACTATGGGAACAAGCAACGAGTTAAGCCAAGTGCTAATCTCAGCAAAACACGAAAAAGTATGCTTCTAGTCATTTCACTTCCTTATTGCATGGTTTGCTGCTCAAACACAAGGCTGGCTCCCACCCCCAGGTCTGAACACACTTTCCTTGCTCCAAACTACACACTAGTACACAGCTCTGCATATAATTAAAGGATAAATCTGGCAGAACAGACTGGAAATAAAGCACAGTAACACTGAGTCTCCTGCAACCCAACCCCACGTGCACCAGGGAGACAAAACAGAGGAAATGTCTTTGCACAAGGTCGTTTTAAACAGTGGTTTGCAGATCCAGCCTGGACTGTCCAGTCCCAGAGGTATACGGGACAATGAACGTGGTCAAAATGTGGCTTGAGCAGTTACAGGCTCCCTTTGAGTGAGTCGAGTGCCAAGGAATGTGGAGGAACTTGGTACCCCTCAATCACATAACCCATGCCACACGAGTTATGTGAACAGCAGCAAACAGAACACATTTGTAAGGGTTAACTGCAGGCTCTGTGCAAGTTGTGTTGCTGTTCAGCACAGGCTGGCAGAGCTCTTGGGAAAGCAGAGTCAAGGTACTCATCTACAAAGCAAACAATCCACAACATGCACATGGCCATTGGTGCACAGAGCTGCTTGGTTCTTCTTGGGGGAAGAAAGAAATATGGGGCTTTGCAGGGGAAGGACCTAAACCTCCCTCTTCCCATCAGTCCTGTACTGAAACCAGAACACATGGACTAGACACATTCAAGGCACTGCTTGCTTTTTAGTCAACAATGAGGAAAGAGTACATGAAATACTCCGAAAACAGCTGCTAAAAACATTTTTCAACATACTGCAGACCTGTTGCTGAACAGCAGCACAAAGGATTGATACAAGGAGGAAAAAAAGGGGATTCAAAGCAAACTTTCAACCTGCAGAAACACACGGTTTATCATTTTAGGAAGTCAGGTGTTTGGTACAGTGAAACCCAACCTGGCTTTTACAGGCATCCCAACATTAACACAAGAAGGATCTGTGCACACCTGTACACAGCCAACCCTAGAAATATGGTCACTGTAGCATTTTTCTCCTCAGACAGCCCAGCAATATATCCCAGCACCAGAACCCACTCCTGGGAATACACAGCAGGTTCTGCAGCATCTGTGCTAGGAGGTCAAGAGCACACCTTAGAGCTGCTCACTATAATCACAGAGCACCTGCATGTCTGTAGAAGAGACACAGCCTGGTGATGCACTGCTTTAAACACTGTTCAGTGACAATACGTCGGGAAAATAAGTCCTTTTCCCAAGGACCTAGTTCCAACAAATTAAACCTTCCTCTACGTGGTAAGCACCTAACTTTTACAGCTCATGACAGCCACCACAGGCATGTGGAAATACCATTAGCACAAATGTTGAGGAATGTAAGTATCAGCCCACAAGCTGTTCCTTCACTATAAGCTATCGTGCAAGCTAAAGTGAAACATTTCACACCTCCTCTCAAAATTCAGGTACCACAACTGGCACCTGAAGCACAAAGAGCATTTATGAAGTGCAACAGAATAAAATAATGTGTGAAACAGACATCTCAACTTCTCAAAAGTAAATAAATTATACCTCCAAAAATCATAATCCAATTATCTGGGGTTTTTTCCTCCCCCCCAAATTCACCTGAGTCAGTGTGATAGCTTCCTGTAGGTGAAGACAATTTAAAGAGCACAGCTAGATTTTGCTTTGTGTCAGTGATTTCCCCTCAGATGACAGATCTGAGGCTTACTCAAACATTCTGGTGGCCAGAATTTCATCATTCCCCAATGCATTAACACAAATGCTTTTCACTTCCTTCCACATTTTCACAGGATACAAAGGCTAGAGGCACATGACTCCTATCACCATTCTGACCCAATTTTGTTCCAGGTTGTTCCTTATTTGTCTGTTGTCTGTTAAACTTTGCCCTTCGGGAAGGGATAGAATGAGTAGCTACTTCATTACTAGTGAAACATCTGATGTTTATTAATGATGTGAGGATCTCTTGCAAGAAGACACCAAGTTCAAATTTTCACAGAGCAGCAGATCATACAC
>NW_008649938.1:0-17101 GCF_000695815.1 Acanthisitta chloris | reverse complement strand
TGTACAGCTGAGTAGCAGAAGCAAACTTATGGCCACTGAGCTTTCAAGAGTTCACTTCTCTGAGTGCTTCACATTACTGGTCACAGGGGAAGGAAAAGCATCAAGGAGCTGCAGCAGTGTAAACATGAAATGCCAAAGAAGTTATTAAAATAGTATTTTATTTTATGAATAAAAACTAAACAGAATTAGGATAATGTTCTATTTTCTCTTTCTCCCCGTTTCCTTTAAGCTACTCTGATCATCTCTTTTTGAACCAAAGCCATATCTACCATTCCTGTGCTGCCACTCACTCTCCAGCTGTCTCAGCATTTCCTGTGTTAACAGTCCTTCACGCAGCAATCTGTTGGCAAGAGATCCACGCCCGTAGCTTTTCACATCCTCCTGCCTCGTGCCGGACCGAGAGGCCCGAGAGCCCCTTGCTCTTTGTAGCCCTGGAGCCTCCACTGCAATGGAAAGTGCCCCTGTGGATTTTGCACCGTGACGATCTGAAGCCACCCTGGCATCCCTCTTAGTCCTTGGAAGAGGAAAGTCATCCGACACCACTTCTGCTGCGCCAGGAGCAGCTGCAGACTGCGACGCTCGGATCAGCTTCGTGATGTTGCAGACACCAACTTGAATAATGTCATCCAGTTTTTTCTGAATATCCCTCACAAGGGCAGCGTCAGGGAACATATCCATGAAACGGTAGCTGAAGAGAGGCAAAACAACACACAATTAAGCCTTTTCACTATAGAAATGCTGACTGGGACAAAAATGGGATACAAACGAAGTGAAAGAACCAAAACACTTCGTTACATGTTGCAGGGAAGGTCACAATTTTAAGCTGCGTTTCAGCTGCTCCAGTTCAGGATCACCTTGTCTTTACCTTCCTCTCTCTGCCCATCACAAACTGCTCTCGGTGGAAACCAGGACTCAGTCCCACTGCACAGCTACACTTGCATTTGTCAAGACCCTCTAAAGGGCCACAGGAGCCCACGCTGCACCGCATACACTCGGGCTGGAAGCCACTGCTCCTCTAGGACCGCAAGTCATAAACATTAGTGAAAAACAGAAACCATTTGCAAGCACAAAGACAATACCTTAACCACAGATAGAGGTCAAAAACGTCATGAACAGCCTCAAGGTGCACAAGTTCTTTGATGTTCTTCGGAGCAGCTAACGGCCATTTGGTGTGCCGGCAGAGCCAGGCGAATGTCAGAGGCTCATTCCGGCTGAACTGCCGCGCAAACTGAAAAACAAGCAGAGCCAGTGAAGTCCTCAGGTCCTCAGGAAAGAAGAAGCCCCTAAAGAGTTAAATTTCCTGTGTCTGTATCCACAGAATACTCCAGAAAATATCTGCTTTGTTTTGCACAACCCAAATGCCAAGCATTCTTTTACTTAATCATGCAACACAGGAGTCACCTCTCCTTTTCCAGGGCCTCATTAGCCATTTGTTTGTTCACTGACGATGCAGAGTCAAGCAACAAAAGCACAGACCTATCCCGAAAAACATAACACTGAAGGCATATGATTTCATCTAGCAGAGCAGATGGAGTTTGCCTTTCCTAATTCACCTCTTCCTGTCTGGTTAATTATCATGTTTCAGAGTCCCCAGAGTTGAGAAAATGTTCAGTGCATTCCCTGGCTTAGGAAACATGCTACTCTCAACCCAAACACATTAATGTATGCTTGAAATCAGCGCACCTGAAACCTAGACACCTCAGCTCTTTTACCAACAGCAAAACAAGCCAAATCAGATTCAAATCTAAACCTTTCAGGAGTCCTGATGAGCTGGAATAACTGCTTCCAACCAGCTGATACTACAGGTGGGTTTTCTGCCAAGGAATGGGGCTTGAATTCACACAAACACTCAGAACAGCTGACATCCCTCCACACCACAGTGCCCCTTGGCACCCTCATTGCTTGGGACCTGAGCACTCAGCACTTTCCTAATAAGGCACATTTGTCAGCTCCTTAAGATATATTTCTAAACAAGATCATTAGCCATCTCTGAAGAACAGGGTGTCTGATACTTGTCACCTGAGGGCACCACTTCAATTTCATTTTAGACTCTTATGTTAGAAGTTGAATGCAGTCTCTGAAAAGGGAACAAAGACAAAACTGCCTAACAAAGTAACAGTCACAGACAAAATTATTAATCCCAAAAAAACTGAAAAATCAGATGACTACAAATTCTCAAAACAATCACTCTGGGCACAGTGCAAAGCAATTCACGCAGGCCTGAAAGTGAAGTGAGAGAACCCTGAGAGCAGCTTCCAGAACTGTGGTTTCCAGGGGTTTTTAATTCTATGTAACTGTGTAACAGCAGCAATCCTGCCTTTAATTCCACGTTCTCTTCTTTTGCTGACAACCTAACACCTTGAAGCAGCAGTGACTTGGTTTTAAATGACCACTGTTAGGGATACTGCAGTGCAAAGCTTAGCAGTGACTAGGGAATATACCTCTGACCTCTCTCAGTTCAGAGCTCCTGTCAAGGACAAGCAGTATGATCCTCTGAGGCAAACAGCAGAAAAGCTATCCAAACTTAATTTTCATCATGAGAACTGGTTCTCAGAAGTTAAAAGCTCCGGCCAATAAAAGTGATGAAGAATGCAATTAGGAGAAAAATACATCTCCAGCTATTTTATATTACTACCTATAAGCACATTTGGAATGCTGTGAAATGACCCAGTGACAAACCCCACACCAAGTACAGCAGCTCCATACAGTCTCAGTGCACCATGACCTGCTTGCTTCAATACAAACACTTTTTTGAGGAAAAAAATATAGCTGACCTTCAGCAACGTGGTACACACAAAAGGGTCTTTTCTGTTCAAGGGTGCAGTGCAAAAGACGTATCGTGATCGCAGATTTAGTGGAATGTGCTGAATCATATCTGCTAGAAATTTGAAGTCATCGATATTGCACACAAAGTAAAGCCCATCAACTTGTGAGAGACTCACAAAAATATCCTGTGAAAACACAACCAACCAAGAGAATGTCATTACACATAGGCTTGTTAACCTTTATATATTACTAAACCACAAACTGATGCAGTGTTTCAAAGACTAGTTATGGTGAAAGAACAGCAAAAAAACATCAAGTCTGAGCACAGCAATGAAAAGGGGCAGGAGAGTTCCCTTCACTCTGAGCAAAACTTGTATCAAAGCCTCTAACACAGGCTCAGAGGGGATGACACAACGTGTTATGCTTCACTGAAACATTAGTCTCCTGAACAGATGCAGCATTCTGCATGTGTACGTTTTGGTTACAAAGAGCACCACCACAGGAACCAGGTAAGACTATGTTCAGAAGCTGTTCCAGGTTTGCATGACCCAAAAAGCTAACTTTACAGCCTGAAATTCAGTAACTGAGGTATTTTTCACTCAATGTCAGGATCAGATCTATCTTGGGAAGAAAGAAATCACAAGATAAATACAGTATTTCAGTAGAGGAGCTCAAAAAACCCTGAAACACATCCAAGGTTTGGAGGAGATGCCAGTGCACACTGCAAGGGCTGAGCCCTCAAAACTGTTTCTCTAGTGTAAATCTTTGCAAGATTTCTTAAAACATCTTTAAAGAAACACTGAGCTTTGTAATGAAATATGGGACTAAATACTTCAGAGACCAGTAACAGCACAGGCTTTTGATCCCAACACTTGTATGCTAGCCCAGCAATTGTTAACAGCAAAGTTTTAACGATGTGCTGTTCCCCACCAGCCTGAGGCTTCCAGGTCTCCAGGTATGACCCTCTGCCCTCTGGTCAAAAATCATGCACTTTGCTACACAACAGCACATCCCCAGAGAGCAACAGTGCACATTCAAATCCATGAAAGCTGTGAAGAATTTGTTGGTGTGCTAAAAACTCTGACACTACTCTTCAAACACAGCATTGGAAGCTGAATTTCTAATTTTACAGGTTTAGGAAGTTCCAGAAATTCTACTGCTCATCTAAGGATGGGACCAGGTAGATCCCACAAAATGTGTTTTACCACAAAGTCCATGGAAACAGGAAAACAAAGTCAGGCAGCTCTCAGACACACAGAAATCTGACATGACCAGCCCAGTTTACCACGAATTTTCAAACAATTGATCGAAAGTATTTTCAGCCTCAGACCAAAATGTCTACATCTAAAATGCAGAAAAGGTGAAATCAAAAGCTTGTTGCACACTCTTCAACACGTGCAAAAATACTTTTAGCAGCTTTCAAGTGTCTTTTAACAGAGAAGTTAAGCATCCTAAACCCATTTGCAGCCACTGCCGTGGCAAGGAGAATCCAACTGATGAAAGACACACACAGGGCTGTCCCTCAGGTTCCCAAAGCACATGTCTGCACAGAAGCAGTGACTCCAAGTAATGCTCAATTTTTGCAGTAGAAGCTATTATTTTGGTCATTCTTACAATTAGATTGGATAGAGTGGCATCAGGGAGATGATAGGCAAACATTTCTATCTGCTCAGGGGTAGGATGAAGCCCAGCAGCCTAAGGGGGAAACAAAGACAAAAATTCCATTAATTCTCCATATTGTTTAAGCTAATGCACCAGAAACAACACGGACAGAGACAATATACCAGAAACCAATCACTCTGCGGACTCCGCTTTAGACGCTTCTCTGAAACTTAAGTTTTGTGCTTAAGCTTTGAGTTGTTAAAATATAAGAATCCAATATAAATGCAACATTATAAGACTCCAGGTGGGACAGATATCTAAAATCATACCTGGCATGACACAATCCATTTTTATTGCTAAATGTAAACAGACACAAGGAAAAATAATTTGGGATCAGAACATGACAAAGCAGCACCAGAACTTATCTGTACAGCCTGGGCACTGAGCCTCTCACCTTGACAGGGGGCACAGCCTCACTCAAAATCTCCTTCAGCTGCACAAGGTCATCACGGTGCATGGTAGTGACTTCTCCCTGCTTGAAGGAAGAGCCAAATCGCCCGGCTCTGCCTGCGATTTGGAGAGCCTGGGAGGTGGTGATGGTGTCGATTTCCTTTTCTCCCTTCTCATTGACAGTTGGCTTCACTATGGAGTTAAAAATTATTCTTCTTATACACCTGAAATATTGAACAAAAGCAACACAGAATCCCTTTGAGCAAATTGCTTCCAAAATGAAGAATTAATGCCTTTTCTTTTTCACAACCTCTGTAAATTAAGGGACCACAGATATGACTTATGAACACAGCATATTCCGAAGGGCAGGGTAAGACTGCTGGTGAGCTGCAGAAGAATCATCACCCCAACACACACCAGTCACAATACAACAGGGCCCCAATCCGTTCACCATGGCCTGCCTTGGTAGCTCATAGCAATGTGACTGCGTGGCCTTCAGCAACAAAATCAGCTGAAACTGGGCTGAATCTGCTCTACATTTCAGAGACACAAGGGGATGATAACTGACAACCTAGCACACCTGACTCCAGTGAGCCAAAAGGATCTGGGCAATCCTCCTATCACACAGAACCAGGCCAAGGAAGCCATTAAATGTCTGGAATCGGTTCTAAAATTAAAGCTTAGTTCTGCCCAAATTGATCACAACTTCAGAATTTATGTACCACTTTATCTAGACATAACAGATGTTTAACCAAATCAATCAGACCAGGGAGAAACAAGCAAGGAAATTACTGCAGGCATCACACCCAAACAAAAAAACCCAACCATAACCTGCTGCAAGTACTTACAAATTGAGTCCCATTCCAATTGCATCTGTAGCTACTAAAATCTTGCATGGGTCATCAGGATCATTGAACTTCTTTGCCTGTTCAAGTTTTGTTCCTAAAACAGAATGACAAAACACTTCACATAGCAAACTTCTTACAGGACAAAGACAATGTATGGCTAAACCCAATGATGTTATAATAGGCTGAGGAAAAAAATTCAGTATTTGATTGGTATTTGGCTGTTCCAGTGAGCAGGGGGCAGAAGAGATTTAAATAATTCCCAGAACCGTGGATAAACTTAACTTAATTATATCTACCTGAAGACCAAAACTGAGTACATAATAAAGGTCTAATGCCAAGACTAAAGCACCAGCGAAAGAAAGCTGATCACTTAAACTATACAGAGAAGCAAAACCAGGAAATTTTCTCTGCTTTACTGCAAAATTAAGTAGTACAAGCAGTACTTTTTTGCTAATAAAAGCAGGCAGGAGCAGAACAACATAAAGTGCTTTACCTGGTGGCAGACTGCCGTATATGACAGCACATTCCAACCCCCTGGCTTCCACCTGTCGGCTGACAGAGTAAATGTCGTTCTTACTGAAACACACCACGCAGTCCCCAGGGCGCAGGTTATCCAGGGATTCCAAGGCATAATCCAGCACAGTCAGAGGAGTGAGTCTCTTGTAATTTCGGACCTAGAATCAAAGGAGTTGTTGGAGAACATAAAAACTTCTTAGGGAATATCAGCCAGCACGTTTATGACCACAAGTGACTGGAACACTGAGGGACCTCTTTCAGCCCCGAAGGGACAATCACTGTGGAGAAGATAACACAGACCTCATGCACATTCGTACTGGCAACACTTCCCAAGCTGAGAACTACACAGATTTTTCAAGAAACAACCATATATTTTCACATGTAAACTAGATTCAAGAAAAGATGCATACAGGCTGCATCTCAGGCTACCAAGAATGAGAGTCTGTTTTCACTCAGGTATCTCAATGCTCTAGCTAGTCCCTTTTTGGAACCACATGCTCCACCACACACAGATATATAAAGCCACAGCTAATTCACCAGGAAAGGTGGGACTTTCTTGGGACCAAATTTCATGTTTTTAAATGCTCTCCCAAAAAGAATCTTCCCAAGGAAAAAAAAAAGAACTTCTGACTGTAAAGTCTTGTTTCAGAGATATTTCAATCACTTCCTTCTGATGGTGTTAGCTCTTCTAACTCCTTCCCCTATCATATGGAGACTAACTCCCAACAGACCCAGTGAAGTCTGTGCCCTCCTGGAGGAACAGAATTATAAAGAAGCCCCTAAACAGTTGTAGCAGCAGCAGCATCCCCTGTGGGGAACTCTGTAAAGCACTTCCCTTCTTTCAGCAAAATACCACACTATCTAAAAAGAAAAAAGAAAGAACTCTTATCTCCTTAGGTTTACAGAAAACTGAGAAACATTCTAACGAGGGCTCTTGCAGGGTAATTTTGTCAGTGATATCCACAAAAGACCTTGCATTTTTCGCCTGTTTTACAGCAAGAACCTGATTTTCTGTCCGTAGCTTGTCAGAATTTAAACACTTACTTCAACTTCCTCCCCTGTAGTGTACATGAGCTCCGTCACCAAGTCAATGGCAGCAGGTTCTCCACAAATGTGGATTTCTTCCGCACAGAGGCCTGAACAAGGTCCAATGAAATTAAAAGCAAAACGTTACTCATTTATAACCAACAGTAGCTTTAGCTGACTCCTAAGTTACCCAAAAATTACATTTTTCTTGCTAAACACATAAACAAGGACTGTGTTTCACCTGGGCCAACATCCCAAACCAGTACCCAAAACCTCACCCACGACAGACTACTTCATCAGAGCTGCTCTTGATCTGGTATCAGCAGGGGATGCTTGACAGTCCATCAGCGTGAGAGTCAGAGCAGTCAATCCCCCACTGCATCCTCGGCCAAAACAAGAGGTACCCTCAGCCCCTGAACAAACGGAGCAAAGCTTGGGGGGTTTTATTTGCCAATGATGTTTTACTAACCCCCAAACCACAACAGAGCTGAAGAGCTTTGTTTTCTCCATGAATTTGTCTCTAATGCAGTCAGAATAGAAGAGAGAAAAAAACAGAGGTAGTGGAAGTGTGACAAGTCATCCTGATGAACTCGGCATCCAAAGCAATGTGGAGCTGAAGGTGGGGGTATCAGAGTCCAAACTATTGCTCAGAATATGAGGAAAAATGTTTCAAAAAACTCCACTTCAAAAATCTGGAAATCATCAAAGTAAGTATTCTAATAATTTAACAGATTGATGCAGCTCTATAATTGAGCCATCTGAAATAACACTGTAAAATATCCAAAGTTCATCATGTTGCCATACATCTAACAGTCTCTCCTCATTAGGCAATCCATGAAATTTGATGTTGCTCTAATTGAAGAGCATCCTCCTCGAGAACAGTCGATGTAAAAGGACAGCATGGTGTAGCAATACAAAGACTCCATACAACCCAAGGAGGGAAAACTAAGAGAGATATCTGTTCATCTGAGCGAATGAAGTTTTTAAAAAGCATTAGTTAAGTAGAACATGACAGGTCACTTGCTATCATGCAGACAAATCCTTTGAGGAACAGTATCTCCCTAACTTGCTGTGAGAAGACATAGCAAGAAAAAATACTCACTTTTACTCTGCATCACATATTGTAACCACTTATGAATACACTGACTACTAAGCTTGGATTTCACATGCCATTTACAGTCACACTAGACTAGTGCATTGCCAACACAAACCAGCTCACCTAGAAGTGCTCTTGTCCAAGCCCAACCTCTGGCAGGATCTCTGATCATCTGAATTTCATCAATCACAGCAACTTCATCTTAAAACAAGCAAACAGAAAAACACGATACACCTAGAACAGCAGTACAACACAGGAAGGAACTCAAAGGCTTTCTAAAAAAGGCTGCTCAAATCAAGTTAATCCTCTACCACCAAAAAGCTACTCTGAGATAACTCAGGTTTCTGGAACTGCTCAGACATAGTTCAGAAATGGCTCACCTAAGAGTGAAAAGGAATAGCTCAGCTCCTTCAGAGCCCAAGCAGCAATACACACAGAGGTACCATGGACATGATCGAAACAACTATGTATACATACAAGGTGTATTCGTGCTGCACATCTCAATGGTACACGCAACGTGAGAAGCTTGTCTGGCATCTTCATTGGCATACACACGCTCTTCTCCTGTCACCAGGTCACAGGACACATTCTAAAGGAGTTAAGAAAATTCAGGTTAAGTTTCTTTAACATAACAGAATATCCTTTCCAAAGAGGAAAATAACAGTTTCTTACAGTAGCTCCTAGGACAGTATAAAGCTATCCAGAAAATACCTACTCGGCCTTTTTAAGACCTGTGCCCGGTATTGAAGTCCTATCAGACTGGAGGTACAAGGAAGGGGCAGTGTCTGTAATTAGATGCCCTACCCTGCTCCTGCAGGAGATTACACCTTTCCCTGAGCATTTCAGAGCTGTCATATCTGCAACAAAAGAACTGCCAGAAGAGAAGGAGTCCAAAGGGCCCATAAAGCAAGGCCCAGCAATGAGGGAGCCTGGCAAGCTCCAGCCTCCTCCAGTTCATTTGGTGACTGCCCTGCTGTGTGTCCCACCTGCTGTATGATACTCACACAGCAAGAGCTCATGAGGAGCAGCTCTGAGAGACAGCAAGGCCACTACCCTGCCAGCCCTGCACTCACTGGATCTTGTGCAGATGGCTACTTCCTCCACACCCACAGCTACCTGGAGAGTCATGCAGGAAGTCCTGTTTAAGCCTCAAGGGCTCTGCAGGATCCACGTGCTGCCAAGTGAAAAGTTCTCACACACACTAAGCACATAGAGGAAAAACGCAATTAACAAGTGTAGTAACCACTAATGAGGAACATTGCTGCACGGTACCCACTTTGACTACATGGCATACATTACAGGTATCTCCTAGGACAAACCAAGCTTTATATGTTGCTTTGATAAACCAGTAATAGGATTACAAATTGTAAATCACAAACTTAACAGAAGAAGAGAAATGGCACAATCCTCTGTGTACACACACACTGTGCTGTGTGGCTCTGTGAAGCTGGAAGTGAGGAGCCTCCAAAAATACATCAGAAGGAGTAAAAAACAGCACTAATGAAAATTTCCTCTAGGGACCTGAGAACTTTACAAGTCAATGCATCTGAATCTGCAGAATTTTTCACAGACGGAGTGAAATATTTTCAAACACTGAAGCAGAAGGCTGAGGAGAGTCAAGCAAGGGTCATGTTTTGTGTACAAGCTAAAACAAAGGCCATGGGTAAAAGAAGGCACAGTTCCCACACTGAAAAAGCTAATAGTAGAATGTTGCTAAAGCCAGGGACAACAAATCACAGGAAAACGGAGGCAGGTCACAGAGCTGATTGCACAGCATGTGCTCTGTGCACAGTGATGGTCCATTCTGCTCACCCAAAGCAGAAATGCACAACTGGTGTTCACATGAGCTGAAACACTGGAAAGCAAAGGCACTTGTTCAAATCCACTCCTCCAGGAACAACTACAGGACCCTACAAACATGCATTCAACAGACTGTCCCAGTACTAAGGATGTTGGTAAGTAGTACGACATACTGACAGCATCATTACTCTTTTGGAAGATTTCATGAGCCAGAAGCTTTAGTGGACCACAGTAGATCCCAGACTTGGCTGACAAAAATCTCTGGATAGCATGGTGCGTTTTTCCACTGTTCGTAGGACCAGCATGGAATATGATCTTTCTCTGAATAGCCCTGGCATCTGGGTACCTAAAACATACACAAAAGAAGCAAATCTGTCAGATATTTATCTGGTGCTCTGGATACTAATTCAGGAGAAACTGGAAATCAGCTAAACATTTACTTACTAATAGACTTTTTAGCGTCTGCTGGAAGAAGAAAGATCAAGTTCTTAAACAGAGATAGTCTAAAGAGGTTACTACGTCTCATACACTCATTTTCTAAATACAAGGCTTTAAAGATTGAGTGAAATTCACACGTTAGGTCCAAGGTAACTCTCAGAACTGCTCTAATTCTCTATCCTTGGGTTTACTAATGTTCTGGAGTGCCACCTCTCAAACACACAGCCAGAATACATCTTTGTGGAAATGCCACACCAACTCAGCGACTTTCGTAACTGGTATAATCTTGTTTTCCCTTTAACTTATTGCACTGTATCCCGTAAAAAATATGAGCTCATGACACGAATTACTGTAAACCCAGAACTGGAACTGCACACCATAAAGCTGAAGTCCACAGACCATGAAACAGTAATACACTAGGGAGAAAAAAGAGTGCAGCCTATGGAGCACACTGACCAGTTGGGCGGCAGCCTCAGGTCGCTGATCTTGCGCAGATCATCCATGCAGTCCAGCATGGGAAAGATCTGCTTGGCATGCCTCAGGAAAAACGGAAACAGGTCATCCACGTGGCCTAGGAGACAAACCCTTGTAAGAAAGTTTGCAAGTTTGTCATAATAAATGTTAAAATATTCCACTACTGCCACCACACATTTCTGCAATGCTTTCAACTGCTGGTTCTCCACACAGTTCCTAATCACCTCAGTGGCAGGAAGGTGAACAAACACGAGTACTCGGGCTCACTAAGCAATGCAATACAAATGCAACCGCATGAAAAAAATATTCAGTATATTCACTCTGGTTAGACCGTAAGCCTAGAAAACTTCTAAATGAAAGGAGAAACTGTGGAAAAGCTGTATGACAAACAGCTTTTCTGTCCTAAGGAGATTTTAGCTTTTTCTTCCTAAATTCATGTACTGCCTTGGAATAAAATCAAATAAAAGCTTCTAAAATGCTTTTATGAACAAACAGTGAAAAGCAGAATAGTTTGCAGCTTCCCAGAGCTACCAAGACTTAGGATGCTGGTTCAACATTCTAAGTCTCCAACCCCTATGTGAGCAAGTAAAAACAGAAAGATCAGCTCAGAGGAGACGCCCGGGCAGAGCAGACACATGGCCCGGATGGTCTTACTCCTGTCCAGTTCTGAGACTTCCAAAGAACTGTCTTGATCTAAAAATCCCTTTGTATCAAACACACACACAAAAGAAATAGCAGTGTTTTGGGGTTGTTTGGGGTTTTTTTGGGAGGTTGTGGTGTTTCAAATATTTGGATTTTTTTAGACTGAGAATTAGTATTCGATGAATCAAAATTATTGTAAAAATTTTATAAACCTGTAATATATTTAATGATCTTCGGACAAGCCAAACTCAAAAAACTTAAAAACTGCCACAGTAATCAGGCCTTTATACTTCCTTGTAAGAGAGTTTTAAGGCAATATATAAACAATGCTCGGATATAACCACGTAAGGAACGGAAATGAGGCAATCCTCTAGAAATTTTATGCACAAGTAACATAGAGAGACACTTCAATTCCTAAGATTGCCAACAGTTAGAATCCACACACTTCTATTTTGAGACAAAACTAACGGTCACTGTAACTTCTGAATTCCCAGCACCACAACACACGCTGCACCGAAGCTGTGCAGCTCAGACCATGGAGAAGGAGGTTTCTGCTGCTCCCAGCCGGGTCACCTCTCAGTGAAGCATTGGTCACAACACAGGATGCAGTAAGCAAGGAAACACTCCTGAGTGGCACAGGGAAACACAGAGCTGTGTTCCCAACCCCTCAGCGCCAGGCGCCAGTTCTCCAAGTGCCCCTAGTGACCGCTGGGTCCTTAGGGCAGGAGTAACAGAACGGCACTGCTCCCATTTCAGCCCGAACACCTGCTGTAAAACAACAGGCTGCTTCTGGCTCACACTCCTTTCAGTTCCACTTTGGAAGATTTAAGAGCAGATGGCAATCAGGGATTTTTAACCTCCTTCACAGCACATAGGGCATCCCCAGGTACGTGGGTAAGCATACAGGTCAAAACCAGGGAAAAATGCATATATTTCACAAGCACTCCAGATACTTGCCTGCATCACAGCATATATCATTGAGAATAATATGCAAATCAGCACTCACAGAACTGGATTCCAGGATATACTTCCTAAAGCTTATAAACGCTTGGTGAAAGAGGCGAGCTGCAAGGAAAAAAGCCAAAGGGACAAAATGAATGTGACCATGAATTTGAGCCCAGTGACACAGACAACGCGAGCAAACAGTGCTGAGACATGTACAAGAACAGATCTACCTAATACTACAGCTGAATTCAAACAGATTCCACATTAAAATAATATAAAAATAATATAAAATAAAGAACATTTTCTTACCATCTAATCCATTTTCTGCTCCTAATCTTTGTATTTCTTTTCTTTTGTAGAACTTGTTCAAGTTTTTTAGAACTTCACCTGTAGAAAAAGAATAACTTTTATTTTTTGTTTGCTCAAAATTAAATCATATTCTCCTGGCCCAGAGATCCTGACTTATAGTCTCCCTGGTCTTGAGAGAGGGAATCTCTGCGATGCTCAGCAGACTCAAGTGAATTCTCCCTAAATTAAACACAATCAATAATTGAGACTATTGTGGAGAAGGACAATCTTCAACTGCAGCAGAGTAAGAACTGCCATGAAGATGAGGTCAGCATTAGAGACATTCTCTCCCTGGTACTTGATAGGAAGACACAAAGGTGGAAACCTGCAGCCAACAGGAACAAACTAATTTATGTTTTGGGGTGGTTTTTATGTTTGCTTTTATCAGCACCTATCAGGAAACAGCAGGGTTTACTGTGAAAAGCAAATCTCTTTAAAGTACTCAATGATGGCTGTTACTAAACATCCTTTGATGCCACCTTCCCTCCATGGCACACTCTCCACAAAGACCAGGCAAAGCAGACACAGTATTCTTCCTTTTCTCAGGTTAAATAAAGGAGGGGGGAAAAAAACATAACACAATTTCATCAGATAATATCACAAACTACTCAGTTTTGTTCATGTAAAATCTTTCATAAAGCTGTTACTACACCCCTTCCCTCCCTGTGAATGGCTACAGGAGTCTACTGACAGATTAATTCACAGTCTGAAATGTTCCCAAAGGTAACTAGGCAAGACTGTCAGCAGGATTACGTTTCTTACACACACATCTACACTCTCAACAGAAAACATTTAAGGGCCCCAAAACCAAAGACAGACTGGAGAAAACTGCAGCAGAAGAAAGCATGGAGCTAAATTCTCTCCAGAGCTTCCCCAAGGAGTTCTAGCAGTTAACATGGCCGTGCAGCTAAATTCACAGCACACTGGTCTTACTGCAAGATGAAAAGGTCAGTGACAGAACACTTGTGGCTATCCGAGGCAACATGACATTGGGACCATCACAGCCCTTGACATCCAAGGTCATGATCCTTCCTAAGCACAAATACTTAACAATAAGGTACATCAAAACCAAACAAAGCCTGCGCTGCAGTTAACAATAAGGTACATCAAAACCAAACGAAGCCTGCGCTGCAGCCCCAAGAGATTAATCTAAGTGCAGACAGTACTACTGCTACAGGAACAGCCAGCAATCAGGGCACATGCTCAGGTGAGCTGTGTCCCACACCAACTACCAGCCAGCAAGCACATGCTCAGGTGAGCTGTGTCCCATGCCAACTAACACCCTTTTTCTCATTCACTCCTCTTTTGAGATTACCATTTCCTCATTCTAGAACAGTGTTTTAGCTCTTAGTCCTATTCAGGAGCGACTTCTGAGCAGCATTTTTAAGGTTCTGTGTAAAAGTCAGCCCAACTGCAGTTAAGTTCAGAAATTATGCAGTTAGGCACATGCTCAGGTGAGCTGTGTCCCATGCCAACTAACACCCTTTTTCTCATTCACTCCTCTTTTGAGATTACCATTTCCTCATTCTAGAACAGTGTTTTAGCTCTTAGTCCTATTCAGGAGCGACTTCTGAGCAGCATTTTTAAGGTTCTGTGTAAAAGTCAGCCCAACTGCAGTTAAGTTCAGAAATTATGCAGTTAGCCTCCAGTGGATCAGATTCATTTAGATGCCTCAGTTCTGTCTGCAGACAGACTTTTGAGTCATTCCCATCTCTCTGACAACATTTCAGTAAGGCTGTATGCCACCCCTGGGACAGCTCAACTGCTTTACTTTAGAATTTCTACAGAACTATTACACTTGCATTGTCCAGCCCAAGAAACCTTGAGCATCTAACTAAGCACTTGTTCAGGCACCTCCTGTCTCTAACACATGAACTGCTGCCAATACCTCATCTTTCCTAGCTTGCATTTCCACCAGCCAGCACAGCCCTGTGCTCTGACAACTGAAGCCACAGACCCGACATTCAATGTAACAACTGCGCATGAGGGCTCCAAATCAACAACCATGCCAAGGAAACCGTGAGACACAAAGTGCTGATCTTTCATGCAGAAGATCTTTATTTACATTTATTTTCAAAATGGATAATGGATCTCCATAGCAAAAGGCCAACAGTCAACCAAACCCAGATTGTGTCGCCCACTGACCTGGCCACATGCAGGTCAGACAAAAGATCATGAAGGCAGGTACCAATCTTTCTCTCTGTACTGAGAGCAGACCACCTTTAAGACACCCTTATCTTCTCTCATCACTCTTTACACTCCTTTGTTCCGAGACTATATGTATGGGCCAACCTCTTGCTCCTTTTCACCCTCCCACTTATGTTTACCATCAGTTTCTTTTTTCTGCTTTTTTTCAACATAACTACTCCTTAGGTATTTCACTGCAGCATGCTCATGTGCCACTCAAGAGTCAACTTGTTCAATCAGGCAATCATAGGAGAGGTTTAGCAAATGCCACTTAGATCTCATGTCACTCCATCACACAGCAACGTCATTTTGTTCTCTTGGTTCCCACAACACTCTTCATTTGGAGCTTTCAAAACACAGGTATGATCAGCCCACAAATATATCAGCACAGCACATTTTATAATGTGAAAACAATAAAAAGCTACAGCAAGACATGTTCTGCCACAATCTCTTAAGAAAGGCTCAAAGCAAAGCTCCTCCTAACTGTAACCTACTTGGTACACCCAAATCAAAAGCATCAGCACCCTTAAGGATCCACCCCCTATGAACTCATGGAAAACACATGCAGTGAATGATTCAAGCAGCAGCTCTGCTATCGAGGTTTTGCAAAAGTTACATTGCACAAGTGAGTTCGAAAAAGGCTTTTGTGATCCTGACCGTGTTTGACTAGAAATCACTCTCACTCGAGCAAGTTACAAGCTAACATGGTTCACATGGGAATTACTCTCAGCTGTCAGTAACAAAGCTCCCTCACGAGCTGTCACCAGAAAGCCCAAAAATACAGATTTTTTCTTTATTGAATCTTTGATAGCAGAATCTTTGCTCAAAGTATCAAAAAACACAATACAGATCTTTATTGAATCTTTGATAGCAGAATCGGACAAAGCATCTTTGCTCAAAGTATCAAAAAACGGGTGTATGAAACTGTGTGGTTAGAATCTGAGGAGAGAAGCAGAGGAAGACTCTTTATTTCTTTTTAATAAACAGGTATTTGCTAAGGAAGGTCTCCGTTTTCTCTTTAACACTACTGGGTTTCAAAATACAGAACTGCCTTTATTGAATCTTTGATAGCAGAATCGGACAAAGCATCTTTGCTCAAAGTATCAAAAAACGGGTGTATGAAACTGTGTGGTTAGAATCTGAGGAGAGAAGCAGAGGAAGACTCTTTATTTCTTTTTAATAAACAGGTATTTGCTAAGGAAGGTCTCCGTTTTCTCTTTAACACTACTGGGTTTCAAAATACAGAACTGCTGGTAGCACTACAAGCCAACAAGACAGATGAGCACTACTGCAGTGGTCATCTCACAGGTACTGCTTGCAAGCCTCACATGAGAGAACTCCAGACTGTCTCAAGTAGTTAATTTTCACCTGTGGGAACATACATAACTTTAGTTCTTTCTCAGCAACTTAGCACAGACCAAGCAGAATCAATAATTATTTTCCCAGTTGTGCCTTTTTAGAAATCCAACCCAAGTACTTCTCTTATAAATGAGACGACAAGTAATGTCCAGGTGAGATGCCATCATTCATCTCTACTGGCACCTGAGGAACACACTACTGAAGCAAAAGTCTGACCGCAACACAGATTTTCGCATTATAGCTACTCAGGATTCTTCTTCTTAGCTAGGCTTTTAATTTTAGCTTTCAGAGCCAGATAGTTTTCTCTTCACCACTCTGAACACTTCGGATTATTTTCCCATGCTTCCTATACTTTGGAGTTAATACAAATAATATGCCATCAGTACACTTAATTAAACATGCCGAACACCTTTACCCTGACCGCACCAAAACAAGGAGTGAGGGAACAGGACCAGCAGACCGTTTCCTCCACACAGGGCACACCTAAGGGCCCCGGGAAACCAGGGAATATTCCTGAGCTGGAAGGGATCCACACGGACCATCAAAGCCCAGCTTCGAGAGCAGCAGTTCCCGTCCGCCCTCAGGAGCGCCCATCCCGGCACCG
>NW_008649937.1:31531-51527 GCF_000695815.1 Acanthisitta chloris | reverse complement strand
GAAAAAAAATTAAAAAAAGATTGAATCGGGCGTGCTGTTATATTTTTTCCCCTGTTAAGTGAGCATGACTAAGGCAGACAGGTATTATGGCAAAAGGGACCTCTGCGTACTTATTGGCGGGTTTTTAATTTTGTACCGGGATCTTCATGTTGTACCGGGATCTTTAAGTGAAAGAAGTAACCGTATTTTTAAATGATGTAGGGAAGCGTAAGGACTGCAAGTGAAAAGCACTCTAAGAGCAAGGCAGGAAAAGCTGCAAAGGCAAAAATGCTTGAGATCTCCGGGGATTTTTTAGGGAAATTGCACAATTGCTATAGGTTTCTACCCAGATGTAGGGACTGACCTAACACCCAGTGAGCTCTTACTTCCTGAGAACAAGTTCAAACCCCATGTGCCATTCTGCAGAAGCACTGCTGTCACACGCGCGGCTGGCTCGAGGTTTGAGCCTGGATCTGCATTTGGTGTTTACCAAGCAAGGATTTGCCTATGCAGCAAAGTGCTGGTTGGTTGGTTGGTTGCTTGTTTTTTTGATAATCCAAATACAGCAGGAGCAGCAGCATTTTCATTTTCGCCTAATCTTTGGCAAGATTATAGCTCAGTTTATTACCTCCATGTGCATCCATTCAATGAATCCTCAGAGCTGATTCTCTCTTCGTACCACCTTTCAGTATTGTCAGTTGTTGGGTTCCTCTGTTGATTCATTTGCCTGTTTTTTTGTTTGTTTTGAGCCTTCTTTAAGGTATTTGTCCAAGAGCTTCTGTCCTCACCTAGTGACAGTGTCTGTGTTTAGCAGAGTCCAGACCATCTCAGTTTGTACACAAGGCCCCTGCAACAAAATCTGTTTTATTCTGCCATGTAACCTGCCAGCTCTTGTAACATCCAGCGGATGATTGTCATTTTACTAGTCTGGCATTGCTTTGCTTTTCTGTTGCTAACATGCCACTATATTGACACATTGTAGCTGACCCCTATCATCATATATTTTTCTCAGACTTTGCTCTCTGGTTTCCTTTACCCATCATTCCATTAGTACTAAGCAAGCTTTATGAAACTGCTAACATCTGTATCCACATGGTGACTGCAATGAACTTAACTATCTGAAAGACTTTAACTCTTTCACCTCCAGCTGTGTTGGTTTCTTGTTACTGTTGTCAATGAAGATTTGCACATGAGAGGTCTTGAATTGGCACTTTTGTTCCACCTCCATCCTTCTTCATTCTAAACCAGTGGTTCCCTAGCTCGGCTCAAGGATTGCAGATGTCTTATGAAGAGTGGCAAGCAGTTGCAGCCACTTAGTGCCTCCGTAGTGTTTTCAGTTTAAAGTATGAAGTCAAATTGTGATTCATAGGAAATTTTGGAGGCTAACAGTAGTGTGTAGGTCCAAAAAGACTGGGAACCAGTGTTCTAGCAGCTACTACCCTTCAGCTGTATCTTTTGGAACAGTTCAATGTCATCAGCAAAATGCAGTTTTTCTCAAGCCTTCACAAGGGATGCACAAAGCATACCAGTATACTGAAGCCCACAGGAACTTTCTGTCTCTTTGAATCTACTGTAGACATTCCCAGTTCTTGCAGATAATTTATTTGGATTTAATTAGTAGAAAAACCCTTTAAAAATCATAAACTGAATGAAAACCATATACTTGCTTTTGAACAAGAGTCACTACATATGGTATAAAAGGGTATTACCATAGCAATTTATATTCTCACCTTAACATGTACTCCTGTTAAAATGTAAACAAAGCCAAAGACAGCTCCAGAGAAGAGGGATGCCTGTCCTTTGCCTCTTTCTTTCTTTTTCACCTCCTATCTCCTCTTTGCCCTACAGCTCCAAATACAATTTAGTTTAATTTATCTTCCTCTGTATTTAGGGTGAAAACAATTATTGGATTTTTTTCTTTTAAATCTTGGGAAGTGGGGTTTGCTCATTACCTAACCTTTATTTGCAGCCCTATTCAGCTGACAGGCAAAGGTCAGGAAGGAAAGGGGAGATGCAGAGAATGAGGGAAAGGAGGCAGTCTGCAATCTCTTGACGCAAGGGAAGGATCAGCCATGGAGTCAAAATGAAAGGGTTAGTGAGGGGGTGTAAAGGCAATGGTTAGCTGGCAGAGATGGAGGGATAGAAACGGCTTAGGCAAGCGGCAAGAGAAAGTCCTTCAAAAAGGTTGGTGAAACCCAAATAGTCTTAGACATGATTAATTCTGCACTCCACAAGAATGAAACTATTCCCTCCTGTCATTTCTGTGACAGGAGCTCCCCAAGGCCCCCATTGCTGCTAGAGCTCCATTATCTGAGGCATTGCGCTGGTACATCAGTGACGTGGTCCCTGCCACAAGGGCCTTACAGTCAGCATGAGCCAAAATGCAACAAAGGAATGTAAAAAACAGAGTAAGAGACCAGGAGAGAAAGGACAGCTGAAACCTTGCAAGCTTATGTTGCAGCTTACATTATGCAGCATCACGGTTATCATAGGTAAATAATATACAAATAATGTGCACATATAGTAGTGACTCTCAGGTATTTCCGTTGCTGCTTTCTTTTCCCATTTAAGAACAAGGAAAACCCGAGCACCCCATTTAACTTCTTGCCCGAGAGGCTGTTGTTGGCAGTAGTTAGGGCAGCAGGCTAACACAGTCACAGCTGACACTCAAGATGTATGAGCTGCTGGAGATCACAGCCCTTGACTCGTAACGTTCTGTGAGAGCAGCAGCAAGGGGCAGCTGGACATGGGCAAGCTTCACTCTGACCCAGGCTAGAATAGCCCATCTCTGTCCTTTGTTCTGCCCTGCACTGTACTGGTTCAATTCTTTGTGAGCTAGGTACAGAAGTTACTTTACAGCTGGATCAGTTCCCAGCCCAGCTCCTGGGGAAGGCATACAGATATCCTGGCTGCTCGGTCAGGCAGTGTGGGAAGGAGCTTCCAGGGCAGGCAGGAGGACAGCAGGGCTTGTACAAGCTGCTGGAGGCATTCTGCTCTGGAGGCACAGGACTGGCCTCAGCTGTGCTTATGTGAAGCAGGTGGTTTTACTAAACTGCATTTCAGATGACTAAAATAGATTTTGGTGCTCAAGTTTAGACACCTTAGGTTTCAGTTTCATAGGATGGTACTCACTAAGCCAGCATTTCACCTCCACCAAAATGAGGAGGCCCCGTTCCCAGCTACACAATCCCATCATCATCTCTCTTTTGTCAGCCCTGCTACCCATGAATGAAGCCCTTCAGTCACCAGTACTGGTCACTAACCAAGCAGAAATGTGACCATGAAAGAAACAGCTGCCTAGTTTTCTGCTGAGTCAGTGAGTTGTATCACAGGCAAGTCAAATAGGCTACAGATCCACCACAAGTGAGGCGGCAGGGTCTTGGCTGGGAAGAGTTTTGGGTTAGAGGAGAAGGAAAAGGAGGAGAAGGAACAAGACTTCCCCCTTATGGCAAGAACAAGCCACTGGATATGCTTAGGTGCTCATAGATGCAGCTTTAGAGGTCACTTTACACATGTTATCCCAGGAATGCACAAACTCTGCAGGAGCTGGCAGCTCTGCAGTTTGCTGCAACCCCTAAATTCACTCCTATTTTATATAACGATACCATGGTCCTAGTTCTACATCTCTTATTCATGTAGAAATACTCATTGAAGAAGTTTTAAGAAGTAATTGGGGAAAAATCTGAGTTTTCAGCCTGCAGTGTTGTGTGGTTTGAGGAAACTGAACTATCTTTTGAATATATTTTGCGGTACATCCCCTAATTATAATTTGTAAGCAAAACTCATTATGAAAAGAATGCAACTTTAAAACACACAAGAGTAAATTTCTGGGAGTAACTAACACAGAGAAGCACTGTGGGTTTAAATGAGCCCTTCCAGTGTCCCTCACCCATGCCACTTCCTGGGATGTAGTTTGTAGTGTGATCTGTCTGCCTTAAGACAGGGGAGATGCTCATCCTTGCTCAGCTGCCTCTCCCTGCACACTGGGAAAAATATTTTAATAGACTGATGTTTCTTTCTTCTTGCTAGCCCTGCATCACTCCTAATGGCTCATCCATTTAGTGTGGACTTTGTCATCATTTAACAGAGCATACTATGACATGGCCCAGAGCTATCCACAGAGATAGCGATTACCCCTCTATATGTACATTGTTGGCCTGGTTTTCAAGAAGTCTGAGCAGTCCTACTGCTTTAAGGAGCAAAAGGACCTAAGGAAACCAAGCCATTAGTGATAGGAGGGGGACTTCGAAGGAGGTGTGGGGGCTTGTAGGAAAGCATTACTTCCTTTCAAGGAGCACATCAGTAAGAAGTTGCCACTGTCAAGGGTACAGAATAAATAATCTAATAGAACTTTCTTACAGGCCAAAGACTCCTGTGAAAGCCTGGATGGCTGCATGCCGCATCTCTGAAATCAACGACAAATCACATTATGGTTGAGGCACATAAAATAGTTCTGTCAAAGCAATGGCTGCTAGCATGGCCAATTTGACTGAGTGAGACAGTCATTGTTAGTTCTGCTGCCTGGTTAATGCTGAGGCCTTGAGGGCAAGCAAACTATCTGATGTCTGAAGTGCTGGGCCAAGACTTTCTCCAAAGGGGAGAAATTTATTAAACGAACAAAATCATTCCTTGTGATGACACCTTGGGGGAAGTCCACTTCTGTGCCTCTCACCAAGGAGGAAGCAGAGAAGACCAAAGCTGTTGCTGTATCTGCTGAGGAGCACCTGGAAACATGGTCAGCCTCAGCAAATAACAGGTCTTCCCCACTGCTGGGTAGGCTGTCGGGGCCTGGCTGCAGCTTCGGTCTCACTTTGCCAGCCTTGGAGTGCCTTGATTTGGCTGCGATTGCTCTTCAGGAGTACAGCTACAGGGGAGGAGAGCAAGGTCTGCAGTGCATCTGCCCAGCACATTTCCACACACAGCTTTCCACCTAGGAGTTCTATTATCATGAGACATTAGATTTTTTTGTCTCCTCAATTCTGGTGACACAATCCAGTAATTTACTTTTAGAGGGAGTGAGCAGGTGTCCATGGCAGCATTTTAGTTGACAGTGCTGCAGTATTGCTATTCAGGAGTACTTGGTTGGTCTCTGCATATTGACTTGTTACTGGAAAACACAGTGATTTTTAATGCTTTACCTGTATATAGCTTTAGGAATGGCCTGAACGAGACAAAGGAAAACACCTGCACCCTTAAATGAAATCCATCAGATTTTCAGCATGCTGGTAGGAAACTGGAGAAGTGGTACTAATGATTCATCTGTAGCATTGATTGTAGATGATGGTTGGGAAAGAGAATGAAATAATAAATTAAGACTAATGACCCTAGGAGATTGAAAAAATATTTTGGTTCAGAAAATTACAACTAAATAATTCTGGTTTCCACAAGTATTAGAAATCTGCATATCAATTATTCAGTCACAAAATTGGTCACTAATATTAAAAATAATGACAATCTATAGTCACAGTTACAAACTATTTTCTTTTCTTTTTTTTTTTTTTTTTCCCAGAACTACCTTAAATCTTAAACCTTAAAATTTAAGGCTGCTGTAATATAATCCTCCATCAATATTTGTAAACTGCCACTCAGGAACATGTAGGATCATACATAGAACTAATTTTCTAAGAGAAACAATACAGTAGGTGAATTTGACCCAAACTCATCTGAATGTGATTACTAGGGTGGCAAACTGGCTTCTAATGACAGTCACAAACATCATCTACAGATTGCTTAGTCTGTCTGAGCTCCCACTTTCTGTATTTGTACCTATACAACTACAGTTTGCAGCAGCAAAGTTCAGGACATATTGCTGGCTTTGGGGAATAAAGGACTGATTTCCCACTGCTAAATATGAACAGAGATGCTGCTCCATCATGTGCATAGAGGCTGAAGTGATCCTTAAAAGCATACAGAAAACCCTGTCAAGAAATTCAGTCCATTACCACAGAGGAACCCATTACAAGTGTCTAGCCTGACCACAGGGCAGGTATTTGGAAGCAAATCAAAACCTGCTTGAGGAACTAAGTTAAAAAATGTTTTCAAATTCACTAATGCTCATTTCAGTTAATAGTCCACCTGCCTAGTGTGACTAACCTGAACATATTGTGGCCATTAATGTTCCAAAAGTAGCTGTTTGCCCCCCTCCAATCTCCCCCCCAAAAAGACATTACTGAAAGGCACATCAATGCCAGTACCATTCTGTCACACATTGAGTTAAAAGGTTGATGCTTGCAAAGGATAGAAAAATTTATTTGCCTTTAGGCTAAGAATGATTAATTATTACTCGTAAAGACACCAGAAAAATATGGAGAGCAGGAAGGAGGACTGAGGTCATAGTCCAGAGCAAGAGCTGTGGTCGTGCAGGAGGTGAGTTATATTTCTCAAGGTGAAAATTGTCCTACTCTGAGATCAGAAATTAGTGGACAAGACACTGCAGCCATTCCCACCCCAGGAAGGGCTCAGAAAGGAGTCCAGGCAAATGCTCAATTTGAATGACAAATGCTTCACCAGTGTATGACTTCTTTTCACAGCTGGCTGCATTTAGGAAGAAGTTTGAAGGATTACAGCCTAAAGCAGTTGACCTTTCCCACCCCCCTTACCAGGAAGCTGGAGGTCAAATTGAAGGTTCAGAGTTTCATGGCATGCTAAGCACCACGTGTGGGGTTGAGCTCCTGCCTGTCTGCCTGAGAAGAAGAACCATCACAAGGGCTACAGGTGGGTTAACTACCACAGAGGCATCAGCTCCTTGGAAAGCAGCAGCAACCCAAGGGAGGTGAGCTGAGCCAGGGCACAGCTGGGACACCATGGAGTCCATCTCCATACAGCCTTTTGCCTTTGAATTCTGCAATAGTTTTTCTTTTAGGCTTCTCTGATGGCTTTGAATTGTCAGGCAATCAGAAGAGAAGCCTGGAAGACCTGAAAAAAAATGCATAAATGTATTTTGAACCTCAAGAATGATTTTTAGGGCTATGTGTAACTCCCCTCTGTTGGTATCTTACAAATAAGAAAAAAGGATTTTAAAAATAACCTTGAAGTTAATTTTTAATAGAGGAATCATAATTAATTAAAACTGCAGAAATTAATTTTGAGCTAAATGCATACTTCAGGTGCCCCAAGACAGGGATGTATTTAAAATGACAAGCAAACAAATTCCATTACATAGACAGAAACTACAGACAGAATAAAATTTAAACAAGTCATTATTTGAAGTGCAAAAATGTAATATATATGTTTTAAAACAAGTTAGATGAAATATTTTCCCACTTTCTTTTCCCACCTTTTTAAACCTTGTGGAAGGAAACATGCCCCAGGCCAATTCAGGAACTATTTCCTTTTTGATAAAAAGGTCTTTCTGTTTCAAAGGTATCAGCTCAGTAATACAGTGAAATCTATTTCAAATTCAGGAAGAGTAAAGCTTTTGATTTAGTGCAGTGTTAATGTTAGGAAAGACATTTAATCCTCAGTTTTCTGAAGTGTCTTTAAACTACTGTCAGATACTACCCTATATCAGTATGCAACATTCAGTATGCTACTTTTTTTTTCCTTTTTTTTCTGTAACAAGGCAAATATAAAATAAGCCAAATTAATATCTTGGTTAATATTAGCTCACATTCAAGGGATCTGTTAGATGGGGGTCAGTTGTCCTGTGTAGGCTGGAACAATCCTGATATGCAAATCCCTTTTTTGACATATTTAGACACTGTTTTCTTCCAGGTCTTACAAGCTGTAGGCTGCATAGGCTGCCCCTGCATTTGCCACTGTGCAGACTCCATGTGTGCCCTCTAGGATACTTTTGGACAGTGTCCTGTGGGTGCTTCAACTGCTGTAAAATCTGATCTCCCCATCTCTAACTTACATGGTAGGGTAATAGAAGAAATATTCATAAAAACTCATAAAACCATATCATCTGTTTGGCATCTGCCATGATTTTCCCCCTCCCTATTGTCTGCCTAATACCTCTCCTATGCCAGCAGATGAATTCCCATGCAGCATTATTCTGGACAGGGCCTGGAAATGATGGAGTGGAGACAGAGGGAGAGAAAACTTTCCTTTTTCTGCATGGTTGATGGTCCTAACCATAGCAACAGGGACACAGAGGCTTTCCTTCCAGTTGCAACAAGCCACAGCAGTGCTGAGACACTCCGCTCCCTCATCCAGTGCTGTGCTGGTGTCACCACTTTCTGACTTTTCATAGTATTTATATCAATTATTACCCATCATTATTTATAAAAATGCAATTACTTTTACTGTTCTCAATTCCTTGAACTGGTGACCAGATCCTAAGAGCTGATGAAGAAACAATATGCAATTCCCTATGTATCCTTCAAACTACAGTGTAACAGCTGAATTGCCAATTTGTGTCCTTTTTTTCCTTCACTAGGTCCTTTTTCTTCCCTTCCCCACCGGCTGCACTGTGTAACTGTACCACAGAGATATGAATGTAATTACTGGTCAAGACAAATCAATGTGGGGTTTGAAATGTCTGGGTGCTATGTTCATGCCCTCTTTTTTGGGGCAGCCCTTGTACAGCCGGCGCAGGGAAGCAGAAACATGCTCTCTAATGACCTCTCCAAGTCCTCAAAAGGACTAAAGCAATACAGGTGATCATTTTACCATTATAGATGGTAGTGATATAGCAGTTACAATGTCTGTCCCAGCTTCTGCTATAAAGTAACATACTTCGGAGTTCCCAATGCAGCTACAGAAATTGTTGCTCCACTTTTCACTGAGGCTGATATTATAAAATCAGAAGCAAATCCTTAAAGAGCTTAAGATAATAATCTGGTTGGGTTAAATTCATGAGAAGCCTTTCTTATGTTTAAGAGACCGATTAAGGATTTGCTCTGTATAAGCTCACGTGTCTGTCTGCTGGCATCAGTCAGACATTCCTTTGTTTTAGGGTTAGAAGCCTCTGTCTCCAGGCCTGGTGTTCTACACTGCCTTGTTTGACAGCTTCCATCTACCACAGCTTGAAGGGCATGAATGCAAACAGTGGCAAAAGGTGCTGAACATGCCTGTTCTGGGCTTTACCCCCTCCTTCTTGGGCTGGTAAATATTCCAACACTGCCTTCCTGACAAGCTGCCTCAGAAGGGAGCAAGAACTTTGGAGAAAGTTGGTGTTGTTTTAAACTCAAGTGTTGGTATGTTCAACTGAGATAGACTGTGCTGCACAACATTTGTCTGGTGTAATTCTATATTCACCTAAGCCCAAGTTTAGTGAAGTTGCTATTTTGCATGAAGAAAGAAAAAAAATAGAGGAACACACACACACTCCCAGTCTTCTAGTAACTTTCTTATGAAAAGGAGAAGAGCAGTAGCAGAAGGTCATCAAAGATTATAGCATATCTGGGGATGTAGAGATTGCCCTTTGAGACAAATTCCCATAGGGCATTTCCATGTCAGTTTGTTCCTTGGGTATGCCTGTTATGAAAACTATTGTAGTCTTTTCCCAACATTAAGAATTCAAATTCCATTTTGTGACTTACTTTTGTATTATTTGCCATTTCAGAAGATGCTGCATTCCTATAAAACATTGCAATTTTATGGTGCTGAAATGCCAGAAGGATTTCTAGTGACTTTCACCAAGCTGCCACCTGAAAAGTAGGTCAGTGGCTATACATTTTCAAGAGAACTGCAATGCTACAGCAGAAACTGAGTTAATCCTAATGTATATGATGAATATACCTCCTAACCTCGCTGCAGGGGACAGTGTGGACATAAATGTATCTTCATTAATCTTTTCTCAACTGATTATTTCCAAAGGGAAAGGCCTCATGACATTTTCTTTTTCATTAAATACTATGGGGCAAAATCTGTTGAGTTTGTTTGTTTAAAGAGAGACAGCTGAATCCAGATTTAGTCTATAAACTCTTGGGAGGGGAAATTAAAATTTCATGGAAGCAGAACAATATGTAATAGAACTTAGTTTAAATTAATTTATATCTGGAATTCCTCTTCCCAAAGTAAATCTGCAATTAGCTATACTCAGATAAAGGACAGACCTCTCATAGCAATGGTTCAGCTAAATGTGTAGATTTAGGTCTAAGCAGCTACACAAAGTCACTGTTAATGCCCTTCAGGAAAGCCCTGGTGTATTCTGACGTAGTGAGTTTCCCCAGAGCAGTTCTTCTCTACTGTATTTCATTTCAGCCTTGGTTTGTTGCTTTTAAATAGCTATTTTTAAAATTCTGAAATCTCTTTATAGCTGGCAGGCAGCAAGCATAGGCTGCAGGCAGAGATATGGGTAGGGAAAAGGAGGGAAGGAGGGAGAGCAGACCTGAAGTAAGTCAGAAAGAATGTAAACATTACATTACATAATGTAGCATGTAAACTCTTTTAAAACAATATTAAAGCCTTTTTATACAGAACTGGCACCAGAGGACAGAGCAGGGACAAATGCACTAAGCTTACATATTGTGCATTGACGTGCCCTCAGAACAGTTCCTGTTGAGCTATAAATCCTTGGACCAATGTGATGAGAAAAGGCAAATTGTATGTCAATAACTAAGAATAAAAATAGAAGCATCCAGGTAACTATAGGTTGCCTAAGATGGGGACTGATGGGGGAAGAGGAGGGATTGTGCAAAGGATTTCAGTGGCCTCCTAGATGGTGGGTAAGCAAGAGCTCCTGGTGGGATATGTGGCTTCAGAGGACTAACAGCAGGCTCAAGAAGCAGGAGATGGGCAGGAAGAAACAAGACGGTGACAGACCCATTACTCAAATACCATCCAGGCTTCAAAGGCTGCACATTAGCAAGGCGGTGGGAAAAGGCAGCAGCAGCAGCTAGCACCATTGCGGGTTCTGCTGGGGCAACCATCAGAGTTGTGAGGGCAGCAACAGTCTGATGGCCTTGAAAGGTTTTGTCCTGATGAGGAGGAGACTGTGTTGGTGAGAAGCAGCTTCTGTGCAGATCAGGAGACACTGCTGAGAGGTAGAAGCATGAGCAAGAGGACAAAAGCTGTCCTCCAGGGCATTTCTTTTGGTGTGTGAGAGAGAAATATCTATAAAAAATCTAATTAGCTTGTAAATGAGGAGATCTCTGAAGTGATCTGTCACAGGCTATAAATAACACAGTTCAGAAAACAAAGTTTTAACAAAGATTTAGTGGATGGAAACCGGAGCTGGGTAAGTTAAAGCTAAAAATAAAATGTAGATCTTGACCAGTGAAACAGCTTATGACAGGATGTGGTTAGCTTCTCTCTCATGTTAAGTCTTTAAATCAGGATTAGATTTCCTTCTTTAAAAAAAATGCTCTCATTCAGTCAGCAGAGAGGTGTTCAGCACTGCATTCCCAGGGTAAAGAGTAAAATCCTAGAGAGTTATGCTGAAGCAGTGATGCACCCTGGACTTAAAATCTGTGACTCTAGAATAACCACCCTTGAGCGATATGTGATTAGAAGGCTTGGAAATGTGTATTAATTAACACTGAAAAGCTAATCAAAGTGGGCTGGTAAATCAGGCAACCATAAAGGACAAACTATAAAAACATGTTAAGTTTCAGCACTAGGAAAATAGGTAGGGAAAAAAAGTGTTTCCAGAGAGTAATGTTTCTCCTTTGAAACAGCCTTGTGTAAGATAATTAATTTGTTGTAGGCTTTTTGTGGCTAATGCATGCTTTAATGTTCCTCACATGTGCATACGTACATGAATGAAAGTCCATGGAGTATGGGGCTACATGGGATTACAGAATTGCCATTAGGCTGTATATTTTGAGCACAGTCTCAGGCTGAAAGCAGAGATGGGACTTGGGTCCTTCTCCTGCACAGCAATATTTTTTTTCTCTGAGTGGAGGATGTTGGCTTCTGGAGCTGAATGGCTCCAGCTTTGCCCAACTGGGAAAGGCTGCAGATGAATTTGCTATAGGAAAGTAAGCCTTAGAAGCATGTAGCTGCTTGTGAAATCCTCTGGGGATTTCACCCCTAGTGTCTTAGTGTGTCTGGTTAATTGTCAAGTGCCAAGTCTACATTCATCAATTAAATGAGAATGATTGCAAACTGTCTCATCCATTGTCACAGAGGCAAAGGTTCCTTTCAACTCTAAGAAATTAAATTAAGTTGGCTCAAATCCTGCAACCCTAGACAGATTGGCTTTGTGTTGAGAGGCATTAGTTTGATTGACATCTGTCTGGTTGACCAGGAATGGTTACCAGAATGAACAGCATCGGACAATGGGGTTTTGTGTGTTATGGGAGGGATTTTACATATATAGCCACAACATCAGCTGGAGGATGCGGCACCTGGAAAAAGCATCCAATCACTTATGTAGCTTTACTGGCTTTAGGTTAGATTACAGGAGTCTTCATATGAAGCTCTGAATGTGTGGCTAAATACGTGTAAATGTTGTTGTTGCTCTTTCATCCATCTCGATTCAAGGTATCAATAGGAAACACTGTATCTGCAGAGATCAGAAATTCAGTAAGAAAACATATTTCACTTATGAGATTTTCTCCACAATTCTTCCCAGTTAGCAAACGCTGTGGTGACCACCAACACCTAGAGTTTGCCTTTGTTGCAGGAAGGGAATCTATCTGATCTTTACCTTGTCTGTGTGTTTTTAAAAGTCTTTCACACCGTAGCAGCTGTCTGCTCACCAGAGCTTCCTGTTTTTTAACAGTTTCATCAGATCACTGTCTGCAAGCGTAAGCCGCTACAGAGCATCACTGGTAATTCACCTTTGCAAAACCTCATCTACCTCGAATATCCTCTGAGGAATGGCTGCAGCCTTGCATTCTGTAGGGGGAAGCTGTATTCCCACAACAAATACCACACAATTATGTTCTGGCAGCCGATGGTTGTATAGAATGATAGAATGGTTTGGGCTGGAAGGGACCTCAAAGATCATCTAGTGCCAACCCCCTACTGTGGGCAGGGACACCTTCTACTAGACCACATTGCTGAGAGCCCCATCCAACCCAGCCTTGAACACTTCCAGGGATGGAACATCTGCAACTTCTCTGGACAACCTGTGCAGTAAGTTGTTTGCTGGGAGCCAACAGTTTGCCTTCCCAGCGAGTACAAATCAAGCTGGTTTTAGTTCGTAGAATCATAGCATCAGCTGGGTTGGAAAAGACCTCAGAGATCATCATGTCCAACCCTACCATCATTACTAGACCATGACACTAAGTGCCACATCCAGTCTCATCTTGAAAACCTCCAGGGATGGTGAATCCACCACCTCCCCGGGCAGCCCATTCTAATGCCTGACTACTCTCTCCATAGAACATATCTTCCTAATATCTAACCTAAACCTTCCCTGACAGAGCTTGAGTCTGTGCCCTCTTGTCCCACTGCTAGTTGCCTGCAAGAAGAGACCAACCCCCACCTGACTACAACCTACTTTCAGGGAGTTGTAGAGGGTGATAAGGTCTCCCCTGAGCCTCCTCCTCTCCAGGCTAAACAACCTCAGCTCCCTCAGCCTCTCCTCATGGCACTTGTGCTCGAGTCCCTTCACCAGCCTCGTTGCTCTTCTCTGGCCCTGCTCCAGCACCTCAATATCCTTCCTGAACTGAGGGGCCCAGAACTGCACACAGTACTCAAGGTGTGGCCTCACCAGTGCTAAGTACAGGGGCAGAATCACCTCCCTGGTCCTGCTGACCACGCTGTCCCTGATCCAGGCCAGGATGCCATTGGCCTTCTTGGTCACCTGAACACGCGCCTGGCTCATGTTCAGCTTTCTGTCTCTCCAAACTCCCAGGTCCCTTTCTGCCTGGCTGATCTCCATTAAGCCATTGAGCATTCTTCCTCCTGAAGCTCTGGCACATCAGACTTTTGAGAAGAATGGGAGAAGTTTGAAAGAAGATGTGCACATTTTAGAAGTTTACACAACTATTTTAAAGGTGCCCTTTGCTAACATGTTGTGTGGTTGAATTACACAGCTGTATAATTCAAAATGTATTTAAACTGGATGCAATTTTGCAAACATATAAAACTAAGGGTAGATAGCAAGGGAACTGGATGGCTCTGGTTATGTGCAAATCATATCCTAACTGTATAAGAAAGGCCTAACATTCTGATTTGCTCTTATGAATGTCTCTATGAAAGAATTCAAAGTGATAGTTATCAAAAAAAACAGATTACTGAGGAGGAATATACCAATAATTTCATCATGTAAATGTAACAGATTGTCAGCTGAAAGTATTTAGTGTTGAGTTTTCTGGGCTAGTCCTTGCAGGTTGCCTCATCCTGAGAAACATTCAGTCAAATTGAATTGCAATATTGTCTTCTGGCCTCTGTTACTAGAATCCCTAGTCTAGAAGTGTCACTTTTGTCTTCCTTCCTTTCGATGCATTTGGTGTCATTCTCATAGCAGAGGCACAGGTGGGTGTAACCACAAGCAAATGCCTGCAGTGAGGAAACAGAAGCAGCCTGTGCAGGCAGATTCATAGTGTTGTTGGCAGATGGGGGTGACAGTGGATAATGGTGCTTGTGGTTTTTCTCAGTGCTCTGAAGATAAGTGCTCTTTCTTTTTTATCTATTTCCCTTTTTCCTCTGAGTCATGCAAGCACAACAGATTTCAGTGGTTTGCTGCTGACTTCTCCATGTGCTATAGACTGTCATATCAACCAATAAGAATGATGCATACAGCAAAGCAGTTGGTGCTGGAGACCTGTACCCATTTACTGTGAGGAAGCTGTATCTTTACAGGGTTTGTGATAGGACTGTGTAATGACACCAGAAGTTTATGTCTTTCAGGGAGTATTTCTGGACCAGTCTAGTTTGCTCCTATGGTTTGAATGACCTTTTGTGGTTGAAGCGCATTAGATGTCTTCTGTTTTAGCTGCATCTGAAAGGAGTTCATTTCATGCTCTCCAAGACTACTCCAGGATGACAACCAAACCAGCTGGCTGAGTGTGATCAGAAGATTCACTTCCCAATGGGAATGGTAATGTAGTTGTGTAGACACTACCATTATAAAAGACTGATTTTTCTAGAAGAGTTGTGGAGAAGATTATTTTAAAAGACTGAAAAAAGTGAATCTCCTTCTGTGTCTAAAAACTCTACAGTTATGGAGATAAAGAGGCTTCAATGTTTGATCTATTAGTGAAAGTGGAGGTAAGCCTAGCAAGCGTAACATCATGAGCCACAGCTCCTGGCACTCTTTTTCACAGGAGGGACCTTTCCAGGGACCTACCTCCTTCTTTCTTATTACAGCAGAGAAGCCAAAAACCAATTCTTGCTTTTCATAAACTGGGATAGAATCCAGGGAGCCAGGAGTAACTAAGCCGCTGTCCTAAAACACTCTCTCAGAGATGAAAGCAGAAGAATGCTGGGCCTGGGTCCTCAAGATACTGTCACTTGCATGAGGTGTGCTCAGAGTCCTCAGCTGTCACTGCCCACAACAGAAGTCACCTTCAGCACATTGCTGCCAGCACATCCACCCACAGGTGAAGCTCAAGAAGGAAATGCTATAAATCAGACCCAGACTGAATGCAGTAGCATGTATGCCAGTATCACTCTGATGATAGGGATGGGGGAAGCTGTGTGTGTATTAAAGCTGTAGAGAAATCTAAGCATGGTGAAGTGGCCACAGGCTTTGCAGATTCCTGCATAAATCTGCAGTAAACCTGGAAAAATCATTCTGAGAAATAGCCATTCATAGTTGAGTGAGATATAAAGGTGTCTAGGTCAATGCTTAACTGTCAACTTTGAGAAATAGCTGGTCCTGTGGAGAAGATTACACAAGAGGTCAACAAAATGAGTTTATAGTAGCTTTTCTAAAGAACAAAGTCAGTGGATGCATCAAAAAGTTTAATATGTCAGGAACAGTGAACACATCTTTGGGCAAGGCAAATCATGTCTCCAAAATATACTAGAGTGGGAGAAGGCAACAAGCATGTGGACAACTCATCAGGTTGATATAATCTTAGACTTCCAAAAGCTATTTGAAAGAGCTTTTCAGCAAAAGCTCCTAAACCCCCAAAGCTATTATGGGATGAAAAAGGTTGGTACTCCCCTGGATAAATGACTGTTTTAAAGATGACAAGAAAAGGGTAGGAATAAATGGTTTGTTTTTGCTAAAGAGAGAGGTCACTGGGGAGATAGAGCCCTGAAGAGATGTCTGTGAGAGCTTGTGCTGTTCAAGATATTCATAACTGATCTGAGATCAGTGATCAATTGCAGAGTGTTGTGTGATGATCCTAAGGTATTTATGTAGGAAAGGAAAAGGTCATCTCTGAATAGATAGAGAAAGAATAAGCAGTGTGTCCTGATTTTGTCTGGGATAGTTAATTTTCTTGCTAGTAGGCGAGACAGTACTGTGTTTTGTATTTAGTATGAGATTTGTGTTGATAACATGCTGATGTTTTAGTTGATGCTGAGCAGTGCTTTCCCCAAATCAAGGCTTTTTCAGTTTCCCATGCTCTGCCAGTGAGCAGGTGCATAAGAAGCCAGGAGGGAACACAGCCAGGACAGCTGAGCCAAACTGGCCAAAGGGATATTCCATAGAACATCATGTTCAGTATTTACACTGGGGGGAGTTGGCTGGGAGGCATTGATTGCTGCTTGGGCACAGGTTGGGCAGCAGGCAGCAGGTGGTGAGCAATTTGTATTTCTTAGGGTTTATTCCTTTTAATTATTATTTATTATTTAATCATTATTATTAATATTGATTATAATATTTTATGTGATTTTGATTATTTATCTGATTCTCCTCCCTATCTCACCAGGTGGCAGGGACAGAGTAAGTGAGTCGCTGTGTGGTACCTAGTAGCCAGCTGGGGTTAAAACACGACACTGGTTAATGAAGTGGAAGATGAAATTCAATATAAGTAAATGTAAAGCGATGAACATGAAGGAAAAAACAGCTCTAACTTTATATATGCAATGATGGGTTCTAAGTGAGTTGAACCACACCGGAATGAGATTTTAAAATAAGTAACTTTCTAAAAATGTCAGGTCAATACACAGTAGTGACGGAAAAAGAAATCCTAATGATGGGAATTGCTAGGGAATGGAATAAGGAACAAATCAGAAATTATTATTATTATGCAGAATGTTAATCCACATTTTGAATGCAGTCTGCAGTTCTGGTGTCCCTGTCTCAGTATGTCTAAAGTAGAACTAAAAAATACGTACAGAGGGGGAATGAGAAGATTAAAACAAAACAAAACAAAAAATAAATTAAAAAAAAAAAAAAAAGAAAGAAAGAAAGAAAGAAAGAACTGAAGAGAAACAGAATCATAGAATAATTTGGGTTGGAAGGAATCTCCAAAGGTCATGCAGTCCAACTCCACTGTGTTGAGCAAGGACATCGTCAACTAGACCATGTTGCTCAGAGCCCTGTCCAACCTGACCTTGAATATTTCCAGGGATGGGACATCCACCACCTCTTTGAGTAACCTGTGCCAGTCTTTCATAACCCTCGTTGTGAAAAACATCTTCCTTATATCTAATCTACATCAACCCTTTTTTGGTTTAAAACCATTACTCCATGTCCTACTGTAACAGGCCCTGCTAAAATGTCTGTCCCCATTTTCTTGTAGGCCCCTTTAGGTACCGGAAGGCTTATGTAGGGTGTCCCTGGAGCCTCCTTTTCACCAGACTCTCTTGGCATGTCTTCATAGGGGACATGCTTCTGGTGGTTTTTCTGGTCCTTCTCTGGACTCACTCCAACAGGTTTATGTCCTTCTCATGCTGGGGGTCACAGCAGTATGTAGTATTCCTGGTACACAATGGAATCTACAGAGACATAGGAAGCAAATAGGGAATTGGAATTCTTTGTGTCAGTACAAGAAGAAGCAACAAATGCAACTAGCAGGCAACTAATCCTAACAAAAGGAAATATTTTTCACACAGGGTGCTGTTTAAGCTATGAAACGCTTTGCCACAGGGTATGTGAGATGCTAAAAATGTACATGGGTTAAAAAAGCAGCTGGAATAAATTAATAGAGGAATAATCTATTGAGAGCTATTAAATATATGCAATGTATTAAGTATCTACCATTGAGTGTGTTTAATAGATTATTAAATACCACCTGTAGCTAAGGAAGTCTCTGAGCCGCAACACACTTGAAGCTGGAAAAGACTTTCAGAGAAACATCAATATGTGCTTTTCCTTCTTTCATGCCCTTCCTTTTGCATTTGCTCTTGGTCTCTGATGGACAGAACAAACTGGGTTAGACAGACCTTTGACCTGGGCCAACATGGTCACCCTTATGATCAGGGAGATATTTGGAAGATGCTACCTTGAAATTTTCCTTTTGAGGCTGAAAGATGACAAATGCAACAAAGACAAAAGTGGCTTGGGTCCAACCTACACCACACCAAGCTGAGGCCATGCTCTGGTGGCTGGTAAAATTTTGAATGGGCAGGACATATCTACTCTGACAAAGGTGGTGATTTTTGCATCTCTGTGTTAGGAACTATTTTTGTGAGGGGCATAGCACACAGTTAACTAGTGCCATTTTCACCTTTCCAGACTAAGATAGACATGCTGAAATATATGCTTTTCTTACTATGTTAGCATAGGCATGGCTCTCCCGCAGATGAAATGGTTTAACAAGATATTAATTAATTTTTCGCATATTAAGTTTGTGCCTGCAAGGATGAAAGAATAGCTCCTGATATTGCCACCATCTATATGCAAAGACATAATCAATATATTTTTTTTAAAATTTTCAGTATCTAGCATGCTCTACACACTGCTATTCAATACATTACAGCTGTCTTTCATAAATTACTTCAGTTATAGCCCCTCCTTTAATGTTAGAAGCACACTCCTTAGCAAAAGCTGCTCTTAAAATAGTGTATCCTATTTTGAATCAATTAATGTTATGTGTACACCTAGACCCACAATAAAATACATGTGGAATCATTATCTGCTGGAGTAGAGCTTATGCCTAACACCCAAAGTAATTAAAACTACATGAGGATAGTTTTGACAGTGTACTTTATCATCGGGACTTACTTTCCCATCACACACTCAGAGGGCAATTTGATGGCCATGTAAACAATTAATCACCTTGGAATGAACAAGGAAAGCTTTCTCAACAGTCCAGAGATTTCATTTCCTTAGCAAGCCCATCAGTACATAGCAACAGCAGAATAAGTACCAGTGCCACAGATATCACATGGGAGGCACTGATTGGTAGAGGCACAGAATTGGCTCCCTTTGCTCTCCAAAAAAACTACAGTTTGCTCTGCTCACAGTCTGAATTGAGGAGCAAAAGCGATGAGTTATGCCATGCAACACAGTTGCTTCCAGACACCCACGTTATGAAGACATGCTTTTAATCCATCAGACCATCATTATTTGATAATGTGTGAAGAAGCTGATATGCAGCATCCACCTTGGTACGAAGATGGATGTGCACTTGGTTTGGCTTCACCAACTAGGTGGCATTCCCTTCCTCCTTTGTCCTCCTGCCAGCCCCTGTCCCATGCTGCATGCTGTGCTCCTAACCTGCAATGTAGTAGCAATCTCCTCCATGCACTCAGCTGGCCCTGAGTGCTGCATGTTTTCACAAAAAGGTGAAGTTAAACATGAAGTTAAACATGAAGTTAAACAAAAAGGTGGGCTGTTAAACATGGTGGTTGCTCCCTAGAAAGATTTCTCTCGAGAATACGTGTAGTGAGAAGGATGGGGGGAACTATTCAAACAAGCTGAGTTCTAAATGCAGGGAAGGTCTCTGCTTACAAAACCCTGAAGGTTCATGCTTGTAGGATCAACATACTTGTGCCTTGTATCTGTACAGATGTCAGGAAGACACCAAATGCATTAAAGCTTTAATGCACACCCCTCAGGACACTGGTGTGCTGTGGATGGAGGTTGTGCTGTGTGTCCTGTGGCACACCTGCAGCGTGGTGGTGTGGTGGTGGAGGAATTTCAACATGCAATAAATCTGCCAGAGATGTAAAGCAGTATGTAGGAACCTGATCCTCTGCAGAACTTGGGCAAATGTGTAGGGGTCCTCCTGCTGCAGTAAGTGAAGTCTCTAGTGTTGCAGCCAGAGCACAGAGGCTTTAGTCCTGGATTGCCTAAATGTAATCAAAATTTGTCCTGGCTTTGGGATAGAAAATC
>NW_008649937.1:26570-31511 GCF_000695815.1 Acanthisitta chloris | reverse complement strand
TGCTGCTGTCCGAGAAGCACTGCAGGGGGTAAAATAAAGAACAAGTCCCTGGAGAGCCTGGGTTAAACAGAGATGTAATGACAGAGAAAGAGCCTTGGAGAGAGTTGTGTGTAAATTTACCTTTATCCTTGAAGGTCAAGACTGGAAACTATTGAGTACTGAGAGGAAAAAGAGTAGTGAGCTTTGTTTTGTCTAGAAAAATGCATTTCAGTAGACATAAGCAGAAAGGCAGTATGTACCATGGGGTTGTCATTACCAAATATAATTATTGCCTTTTTGAAAAAAGAAATTCACAAAATTGTATTTGTGGTTTTTTTGGTTTTTGGTGAATTAGTTTGGTTTGGGATTTTTCTAAAGTAGATGCCAAAATACCTGCATCTAAGGACTGATCCTCTGAATTCCTGGATTTTCAGCTCAGCTGACAGACCACAGACCTTTACTTTTAAAAGTTCTGAGTAATTGTACTGTGGATAGTTTAAAACACAAAGCCACGCAGAAATCTGCTGAAGCAGAATTTCTAACACAGCTTTTTGCTGCTACAGCAGCAGTTAGCTGGAGTTGAGTGAGCTTAACCCAGTCTGGCAGTGTTTCTGTGAACAGTGACTGCAATGCAGACATACTCAGAACAGGAAAAGAGGAGTGGCTGTGAATGATGAAGAGGAGTTAGGGTCTATCCCACATACCAGAGATTTACTATGAAGATAGGTAATTGTTTTAAAAACCAGTATTTTCTGAGGTGTTTCTTCAACATGTTCCTCATTTTTACGCACTGCAGGCAGCTGACTTTTCTGTTCCTTTCTGAGCTAGACAGCAGCAGAGGGGCTCTGGCTGAGTGTGGTATGTCCCTGCTGGGTGCATCTAATCCAGCCTGGAGAGGGGCCAAGCAGAAGTGATAGCTGAGAGCTCAGGGACCTAAAGTGGAAGGCAGGTTTCTGTGACTTGCTGAGTCTCTGAAGGCTTCACTGCTGTTTTATTAATTGCCTGTGTAAAGGAGTGCCCTGTTTGGAAAGGGTTGAAGGAGATCTAGAGATCTCTACTCTGCCTTGAAAAGACACTCAACTATTTTAAAGTGCCTGCCTTGTTGTCCTGGTTTAGGCTGGGATAGAGTTAATTTTATTCTTAGTATCTGATATAGTGCTGCGTTTTGGATTCAGGATGACAATAATGTTGATAACACACTGATGTTTAGGCTGTTGTTGAGCAGTGCTTACCTTAAGTCAAGGACTTTTCAGCTTCTCCTACTGCCCTGCCAGCGAGGAGACTGCAGGGCATGGGAAGCTGGGACAGATGACCTCAACTGGCCAGAGGGACATTCCATACCATATGGTGCCATGCTGAATGAAAAAACTGGAGGCAGTTGGCTGGGGGGTGGCAGCCTCCAGCTTGGGGACTGGCTGGGCATTGGCTCAGTGGGTGGTGAGTAACTGCATTATGTGTCATTTGTTTTGTATATTCTTTTATCATTATTAGTATTTTCCTTTTTTTTCCCTATTGAACTGTCTTCATCTCAACCCACAAGTTTTACCTTTTTTTTCCCATTTCGCTCCTCCATCCCACTGGTGGGGAGTGAGCCAGCAGCTGGGGGGTGTTTAGCTGTGTGCAGGTTAAACCAATAACCCACCATAAATAAGCAAAACATAACAGGGAAGCAAAGCCCTTCCTCCCCATCCCTGCTGATGAGGCCACTGAGGTCAGAAACTGCCTGAAAGAGAACTACCAGGCAGAGAAGTCCAAGAGTTTTTATGTGTATGAAAAAAGCCAACGATGATTTATACTGTTAAAATTCTAACACGCACAAATAAGAGATCAGGATGCTCTCTGGTTGTAAAGGCTTTTTGTGTCTTTTAGGGTAGAAACTCCAGAGATTTGTTTAGAATAGTACAACAGAAAATCAAAGAAGATCCAGGAATTAATTATTTCTTTATGAGGACTTGTTAATTAATTCTAATTAAGATGCGATGTAAAAAGAGTTTGTTCTGTACCCACATCATTTATTTACTGGAGGCTGCTTCCCTAGTTAAAAATGGCAGGGCAAAGCCATTTATATAGTCACAGTCTTATAACTCCTTATGTGTAACATGTCTTGACTGGCAGGATCACTGTACCTTATCCAAACAATATGAAACCTGTTGTTCATCATCTCTTGGAAGATGGAGCTTCCTTTTCTTTAAAGGGAACCATTCAGAGTAGAAAAAGTCCATTGTCAGTTATAAATAAAAGCCAGATATTTTCTGCATGGATCATTGTATTTAGATGCAAATTTAGCCTTTGGATCATGCTCCATTAGATGTACATGGTAGTGCTTCTGAAAGCATATTGCTGATTTCTGCAATATTCAATTCATATAGATGTGAATTAGAAAGACAACTCTACAACACTCAGCCAGTATTTGGTGTTTTAGGCATTTGAACTCACTGCTAGATGTCTTCTTTTGAATTCATTTTCTATACTCCACTTAGTCCCTAGAATGGACAGACCTACAGTATATGTGTATAGTAGAGACATACTGTTCACTTTGTGTAGATGCCTTTGATTCATAGCAGAAATTAATTTCTGACTTGCAATTGTAAAGCTCAATGTCTCTGCCAGTTAATTGCTACACTAGCTTATGCTTCACACCATACGGAAACACCCTTTTAAATCTGCAAAAAAAAAAGCTAAAAATAAATCACAGCTGCTGTTAGATGGGGGTCTAAAGATACAGCCAAGGCAGAAAAAAAAGAGGAACTGTCTTGGTTTAAATACAGCTAAACTGCCTTTAATATTGAGAAGTTCTTTTTCTGTTCTCCAAATCTATATTCATTAATAGTATTCAGAACAAAGAACTTTGAATATAAAACACTGAGATAACACCAGTAATTACAATATGCAGTTTCATAGCTGTAATATTTTTGTACTCTGGGTTACTTTAATGATTGCTGTAATAATTTGTGTTTGGCTCATAAGGACCAATTTATATTAATACATGTTTCTTACTGCTGTGTTCAATTTAAGACCAAACCTTGATCTTAACCTACAGCAACACAGAGCCCTCTAGGTAGAAATGAGTTTTCTCTTTGCAGCAGTAATTGCTCCTGACCAGTATTGGTAGCCTGACCTTACCCACACAAGATCAAGTGGATATATTGAGCCCTGACATGTTATCTCTGATTTCCTACAACCACCACAGTACAAATCTGAGAAAAACACTTCACTATGCTGTATATGTTATCCAGAACAGATCTATGATGGAAATCTCTCGCTTATTGCACAGTCCCAGTTACTCTGCATATAGCAATTTTTTCCTGTGTCAGATCTGTGGGTACCCGCAGCACAGAAGTGAGCAAGGGGAAAAAAAAATCTCTTCCCTCCCACCTTTTGCCTTAAACTGCCAAAAAAGTACAATATTTGTCTCACTTGAGGGGTCTAAACTGAACATCAGTATAACTTTCATTTCACTCATGGTCTTTGCCAGGACTTCCCATCCCTCTTTGTAAGAATGGCAAGTAGGGGCTGAGCCCTCTCCATTCCTTCCCATGGGCAGCAGCTGGGCTGGCTCAGCCCAGAGCCCACTGTCAGGGAAGGGAAGGGGAGGCAGAGCTGGGCCAGGAGGAAGATGTCACAGCTGGTGGGGACAGCAGGGCAGGCGCCTATGGGTGTGTGCTGACTGCAAAGGCAGCCCTGGTCATGCTGTCAGGTAGGGCAGTGGGAGCTGGTGTGGCAGAAATGGTGTCACTAGGAAAAGGTTATTTTTTAATGCAGATCATTGCCCTGATCCATCTGGCTGCCTGGTCCACCAAGACCTGTGGTGACACTGCTGTGGGAATGGTGGGTCTGAGATTGAGAGAGAGAAGAGAGAACTGCTTACAACAGCCTCACCACGGAGAAAATGGTCTGGGAGCCCATATCTTCAGTCATTCTGCTCCTCCCCCTTCTCTTTTTTTCAGGCTCAGCGAATACTGATAGGAAACAGCAATCCCTCACAGGCAGTAAAAGAGAGACACTGCAGTGAGAATAATCTCTGGGAAAACATGCCCTGGAAACTATTTTAGCAGCTAAAGAGGGGCACACCATGTTCCAGATTAATGAAGAATGCATGCAAGTGTATCACAGGGACAACCTGGCGATCACAGTGCAGACTCTCATGCAAATACCTGTTCCTGCTCTTCCTCAATCAGTAACAAAACCTACATTACCATCCAGTGTACCAACAACAGAAAATTTAAATCTTCCAGTTTTACACTACTTGAACATTTTTTTTGTGTGTTTGGAGCAGTCTTCAAAGTAAAATTGCCTGCATCCTGCAGAAAGCAGTGACTGACTAGAGCCACCATCACCTGAGACAGGCTGCACCTCTCAGAGAAAAGCCAGTGAAGTGGCTAGGCTACAGATCTGAAAGATACACCTGCAAAAAATGTCAGGTGCATTACTGAAATGATAAAAGAGTGCTGGTTAGTAGATGACTCCAGCATGCATGTCTGATTGTCAGATGAGGAAGTTGAAGCAGGAGCGTGTGAAAAAATTTGTTGTCCTCACTATCAGACTTTCCTCTTGCAGTGAAGATCAGGATGAAGTGCTTGGGCAGTATTTTGTCCCTTATGAAAACACAGACACCTATGACTAAGGCTGGCTGCCTACTCAGTTCACAGCTTAAAACACCTTCATGTTTTCAGCCAGATAGCTATGAATGATTTTCCAAAGTAGTCTCTGTCCTTTATTCCTCTTTACTTAGCAAGCACTTAGCAAGTCTCATCTCTTTGCAGTGAGAAGTGGGGTTATTTTGGATCATTGCATTGCAGTGAGGAGTGGGATTGTTTTGTACCATTGCACCCGTTGTTGCAGAAGGTGATCCCACTGCCACCTCACTCTTCACTCCTGACTCCCTTACTGATTCCTGTCACAACCCCAGGATTGCAGGTGAGTGCTGTCCTGGAGACCAGAACCGAGGCAGGCAGTTTGAAA
>NW_008649937.1:12849-26538 GCF_000695815.1 Acanthisitta chloris | reverse complement strand
TTTCCCTGTTCTAAAACAAGAACTTCTCCCTCAGATGAAGGATGCAAATCACAATTTGTGGGAACTTTATTCTCAATGTCCATTTTGGGCCCCCCATGGGAGTGCAACCGCAGCCAGGGCAGCCTTCCCTTGGATCCCTGAGTGGCACAAGCCTCATACCTGAGCTGAGGTGTGCCTGTGCTCAGCCCCCTACCTGATGTGACTTCCTTCCTTGCTCCAGCTGTCTCCATACAGACATGTCTGGTGATCCATGGACTGCATCTGAGCCTATCACCATCACTGGCCATGCCCTGCTTTCCTTGCTGGCCATGGGAGAACTGCAGTCCATCAGAGCAACACTGCCTGGCTGGCTGGGCTGTTTTCACTCCAGGCAGTGCCATTCCCTCTCTTTCTCTGCAGGACCACTGTGGACACTCCGGAAAGGCCTGTGTCACTATCAGTTTCAACAAAGAGAGTTTCAATAAATGCACCCTTGATTCTCCTGTTAGGGCTCTGTGCATCCCTCCCTGCCAGAACTAGCATCAGTTTCCAACTGTGATAGTTGCTCACTTCAGATCCATACTAGTACCAGAAAATGAATAATAAAATCCTTGCTCTGGCAGACATCAACCAGAGCTAGAAAGCATATGTGCAGCTTGTTCCAGAGACTCCTCCACAACTACAGCAAATGGTTTTATTCTGTCTTTAAGGAGTTTCCTCATCCAAGGCATTGTGTAAGCCGTGACAAATGAGTCACTTCTTAACAAACAGTTTGTATCAATTAATGATACTTCATTTCATACTGACAAGCCTCAGGGCTTTGCTGGTTATGTGATGTTTTTAAATTATGCCTTCAGATACACTCTTTTTTTTTTTCTGATGGGGAGAGATGACCACCAGGGCAGATGTTTTTCCTACTTGCGTTTCTTATAGTGATTCCTCCCAATGCTGACATGAGCCTGACTGCCAGCAGATCTCCTTCCAGCTACCATGTAGGACCTTCCCCGGCCCCTGCAACTAAAGTAGCTGAGCAGGCTGCAAGACTCCCTACTCCTGACCATAACCAGCCCTCATGATCAAACAGGTGCTACTGTAATGCATGGCAGGCATGTCAGATTTTGGGGATCATATTCTGGTATTCCTACTCCCACGGTGTGCATCCCACCCAGTACAGTTTGTCTGTTATTTCTTGTAACTCTGACATGGCAAATTAAAGCACTCCAGCTAAGAGATCTCCTTATTTTCCACCACTGATTTGAATCATATGGGGCAGTAAACTGAAATTACGCAAATATGGATGCAAATAAAGGATGTGAAACTTGGGCAAAGGTCCTTAGAGGACAGCAGAAGCTGCGGCACGCTATGACACTGAGGCCATCCAGGAGAATGCATGGAGACAGCTGACCCAGGCTGCAGCCTCTCTGGGTACTCTGTGCGCTCCCCAGGTCATAAGGACAAGGATGTACATAAGCATAGACTGCTGCTTCTCCATCGTAGGACAAAAGTACTGCAGTGGGAATGTGGATTGCCAGGTCATGTTCCCTGCCCTCACAGGTGAACGTCACACTGTTCTTTTGAACTCAATAAACACTCCCTAAAAATCTCTTCCCTTATGTCATCCTTGCTCTGCTTGAATAGCTGCTCTGGAGAGGACTGGTTTAGAGAAGAGGAACATCTTTTAATTCCCAGCCTAGCTGTATTTTTATCTGGCATGCAAATGTTGGCTTGTGCCAACATTGTCCTTTCTCCAAAGTGCTCTTGCTCTACCTCCATTGTACAATCACAGGCAACGAGTGTGCTCCTCCTCCTCCCCTCTCCTCCCCCATTATTACGATGACCAAGTCAAGAGTCCCCAGCCTTCTCTGACAGCAGAGACTGCCCGTGCCCTGCCCCTTCTGTCTGTGTAATGTACTCTCCTGTCCAGTGACCAGCCCAGCAGGCAGGGCTCTTTGGAATGCCCTGTTCCTGAAGACACGTCCTGCAACCACATTTGCTTTTCACAATTACTTCCCATGGTGGCTCATAGTCATTCTCCAGTCTGTTGGCAATCACATGCCTTTTTCTCTGTCTGACAACAGTAAGGGCCTTGCTGTCACATGGGTTTTGTTGTTCTCAAATATGTAGTCTTTCATTTTATTGAAATTCATCCTGTCTTGACTACTACAGTGCTGAAGTTCATCTGTAATTCTAATAGGATATCCAAGCCACCTCTCTTTACATGTTACACACAGATTCAGGATCTTAATAGTTCTGACCAGCACCACTCATAAGGAAATAGTAATGGAAATATTGCCGCAGATGGATCTTAAATTGAAGAATTTCTCGTTTTAACTTCCCCCTGATTTAATGTTTTGAAGATCTTCCTGCTCTGTTTACTCCACAGACCCTAGATGGCAAGGACTGACAGAAGAGCTTGTACACAGAGAGCACCATCTTCATGGAGCTGTGCAAAAAGGCTTCTCCATCCAAGGCAGATTGCAACTGAGATCTGGCAGGCACTGACTTTGTTACCAGCCAGCGTCAAGTCACTCTCTTGCCAGCCAGTGAACGATTGATAGAGTAGTGATGGAAGATTGTGAGGTGATTACCAACATGTTGTGGCTGCAAAATGGTTGGTTTTCCTATCACCCCTACAGTGAGAGCCAGCTTGAGGAGAGGACAGTCCCCAGGTGCCAGTGATGCCATTCGTAAACATTCCTTTCCTATATGCACGGTGGTTGTGCTCCAGAGACTCTGTGGACACATCAGTGTGAAAGAGTAACACCATTGAGAATGGTTTATTTGACCAGGTGGGCAAATTCGGCTGCTCCTGTGCTAACAGATTCAAGTGTGCCCAGCATGGCTCCAAGTATCTGTTCTAGTAAACCATTAGACTGATCCCTGGCCCCTGCCTGGCCCATGGCAATGAGCATGCTTCTGAGTAATGCCTGGGCACGGCTGGAGCAGTGTGGGTGGTTTGAGTGCAGCAACCCTGCTTGGGAGGATGAGACAATTTATTAGCATAGATGTAAGCCACGCAATGCCAGTTGGCCTCAGCACCTGGAGCATTCCTAGGCACGTCTAATTTATTATTATAGACACAGTCTTTGTGAATACCACTGTGGGATACCTTGGCAGTGTGTATGGTGCTATGTGGCCCAGATCTATTTGAATATGAATGCATCTTTCTGCTTTTAAAAAATATGAGTACATGCTGTTATTTTAGGGAGCCTCTACTAGCCTGGCTGATGAGGCCATTCCCTGCTATGAGAGCACCTGGCAGGAGATGGCTCAGTTGTGCACTAAGCTGCTGCTTAATGGATGCAGAACCAGTTTTAGGCAAAGTGAAAGCAAAATGGCACTGTCTGTAACCCATCCGAGGTGCCAGGAAGCCCGGTGTTCTTCAGAGTACTGGGGTGGGAGGTAAATGGCACAACATTGACAAGGATAATGCAAAGAGCTTTTGCCGGCATGGGCTTAGGACACCATCAGTTTGCAGGCCTGGCACAGGCAACTAAACAGCTCATCTGTCATCATTGGGAGCAGTCCAGAAGACGTAGGCATTGCAAGGGCTTTGTGTGCCTGGAGCTTTGTATGGCAAGCAGCAGTGCAGAGGGAAATAGGGTAAGGAAATGTGATGCTGCATTACTCTGTCACATCTGTGCCAATTGGCAAATGCTTTATGTAATTTTGAAATCTACTAAAAGTTTGGATGAGCCTGCCTGTTTCTTGTGTTTCCTTAAGTACTTATCTGCCAGTGGAGTGTGAAACTAAGGTCTTTATTAAAGCAAGTAAAAGATGTTTATAAAGAATGAATATAGCTTTGTTAAGAACTAAGTAGACAGCAAGCAAAGTTTGCATGTCAGCAAAATCTCAGTCCCATGTGGTGTCACCTCCCAGTAATGGGATTGCATGGTACCAATATTTCTGCTTTTTCCCTCACTTTTGCAGTGGGCAGAAGAAGAAGAGGCCCAAGCCCCTGTCGGTGCCAATGTACTGACTGATCCCCTGCTCACCACAGCATTTTCCAGGGGCTTTCTCAAGTCTAGAGTGCAGTAGTAAAGAAATGGTGGTGGAGATGAAGAGATCTGCTGCACAACCCCCTCTGCTTATGCTTCTTTACTCCAGCTACGCTTGTGGTGCTCTGATATCACCTTACCCTCTCTGGCCATCAGCAATCTGTCCCCAAGTCCTCCAGCTTCTTGTTCACTGAGGTGGCTGAGCTCAGGCTCAGCCTTAACCTCATCCTGCACATCATTGTAGTTTCTTTGTCTTCCTTCTGTCCCCTAGTGCTTGAAGTTCCTTTCCCCAAAGCCCTCAGTGGCTGTTGTAGTCTAGGAAAAGTGTAAGTCCTGATTTACAGCAAGGGAATCATAGTATTTTCTTTGTCCTAGGAAAGCAATAAAAGAAAATACCTTTTCATAGTCTTTCCTATAGCAAGGTCACAGCTAGATACCTCTGACAGTTCGCTAAGACTTTATTTCTTCTCTCAATGTGTGTCTAGCAAAAATGTTTGCCACTTATTTGATTGTAAAAACAATAACAATGGCTTAAGATTTCAGTTATATTTATAACAATGAAGAAAATAACTTTTACCTTGCCAGAGGGCCTCGGCAAAGTTCAAACATGACTTTTTTTACCAGCTATAGTCTTCATATCATAGTCCATCTATGTTTTAATTCATTGCAAATGCTAAGGAAAAGACAGTATTTTATCAGCTTTCACATAAAAGTGTTTCTGTGCTAAAAAGCCTTTTGTCACTGTATGATTAATGGATGAAGAAGGACTGCAAGTTACAAGAGGGAGTAAGAATTCTGGTGACACCTAGATTTAGCTTTATTAGGCAAGAATCAAAAAATATAAGCAAACATAAACAGGATGCTGAACTGTGATACAGAAGCCTGTTCACAAAAGTTCTGTCTTCCTGTTTCAGCCCCCATGCTCAGGGAGCACATGGAGGAAGTCCTCCAGTGACTTTTTCAGTCAGTACAGTCAACAAAGCTCATAACAGAGACCACCCAGGACACTGTCTGTATTAGTGATCTAAATTCAGTGAATGCTATGTGCAGATAGTATACAAATATACAGTCACTTCTATTTTAAAAAAAAATAAATCCCTAGCTGCAGGCTTGGATAATAGCTCTCCATCTGGGATCACTCTTACTAGTGATGGCAGAGGAACACATTTCTTCTTCCCCTGACTGACACAAAAGCCATCCTACAGCAAATTTCAATCACTGGTCATGTGATTACATGAAATATTTCTCCAGGCAGCATCAACTTGGCATCACTTCCTTCTCTGCTCTGTTCTTAGATTTAACCCAAACGGCCCAGCAGACTGGGGTCCTATCCTGCTTCCTCTGCTTTGTGAGGTTTCTCTAAGATTGCTACTAGTCTTGTCCTCACTTAACAATGCATTTGGTAGGCTACAACAGCCATCAGATATGGCTGTGGGGCCCATGCTGGATGAAGGCTTTAGCAACCTTGTATTAGGGAAATTATCACTGATGTCTTAGCTTGCAGGCAGGGTCTGACATAGCAGCCTGGAACAAAGTCCATGTTTATGGACAGATGGTGTAGTACAGTGTGGGTCAAAGCCAAACAAAAGCCCATGTTAACACAACAAATAACCCAATGTGATAGGGAAGCTTCAGTCAAAACACTTTCACAAGGTTTTAGGTCTAATTTCCACATAGCATCCCTCTGCCTTGCAGCCCTTCTGGGCCAACTACACCTGTGCAGTCAGGTGCAAGGGCTCCAAGGAAAGTTTGTGTTGTGGGGTGTGAAAGATATTTGCAGAGTTCCTTGCATCATGTGTGTGTGCAAAATGCCTGCTGTCCAACAGGCTGTTTCTACCACAGGGAGAGAGGAGTAAGTTTCCTACTTGCTACTCATGCAAATATAATCGAATCACTCAGCACAGGAAAAGGGACCTCTTTCTCAGTGGGACATGGGGAACAGTGACTGTTTTAAGGAACTTAAACTGATAGGAACTTACTGTAGGATACATAAACATCAATCTGATCATACTCCTTGTAGCATATTTTGCCCTAGGAGACCAAGATCAGCCTTGTAATGCCATAGCAACATCACTGGGGTTCATGAGCTTGCATTAAAACGGGGAACGTAACTTCTCATATGGATGAAATTAGTCTGATTCTTTTCTCCCTGCCTACACCTAGGTAATAAGCTGTTCTTTGGGAGGGGGGAGGGGAGGGCAAGGAAAGGATTGCGCTAGTAGCTGTGCGAGCTTAGGAACTAGGCTTGTCAATCAGGGTGTGACTCCATGGGGAGTTGGCTGTGGCAGTACTGTGGTACAGTCAGTAGTGGTTGTAAGTTGGTATATGACCACAGAGCACACTGGCATTTCATGCACAAGGACAAATGAGCAAGCTTCATAACAGGATTTCTCAGTCTGCCTAGGAGAACTTCTACACTGCTACTTCAACCAGTATGTATGTGCTGGTTTAGGCTGAAGTGGAGTTAACTTTCTTCACAGTAGCTAGTACAGGGCTATGTTTAGGATTTAGAACACAGAGTTGGTAATGTATCCCCATACTAGCCACGTGAAGAAAGTTAACTCCAGTCCAAGTCAGCACAATGTATCATTGCAATACCATCAAGTATGCCAGCATAGCTCTGTCCATGGCTGAGCATTCCACAGTACAACAGTCTCTGCTTCTGTACAAAGAGTACGTTTCCCTGATCAACTTACACTTCAGCATGGAAAATCAAGAAAAGTGTAATAATAGTATTTTTCTGTCTGGTTGTATCTAACATCTTCTCTGCTTTTCACTTATGGCCTGGGAAGAATGGTTTTGCTACCATTGAACCATAAGGGGGAGAGAGGAATAGTACAGAACAGCTGGGTTTAATGATCTGGAACAGATGCAAGTGTTAAAGCAGTGTGTACACTTGTCATGCAAAGAGGAGCTGCATGTATATAAATGACAAGCAATTTAAATCGAGACTTCATTTACAGAGTTTACAATGAGCATTATACCCTGAAAAAGTCTCAAAACTCGGTGTCTTAAAATTCTTTGATTTACAACAAACAATTCTGAAGCGATTCAATTTATGGGGCCATAAACTATCAATCTGTATTTTAATATGTGATGAACTTTTAATTATGGATGATGTCATGGTTTACTTTTACAGCTGTCTGTTCCTCTTCTCTTGCATTTTATGTCAGGATGTATAGGGGTTTCCAAGGCAAATTCCTAGAATGCCAGATGAGCAATGATTTACTCTCTTGAAGACTACTCCAGAGGTGATGCATCAACAATTTTGAGTCTTTGTGTAGTACTCATGTGCAGCTGGAAAGGAAAAAAATCTTAAATCCATTGAAGAGAAATGTGATAGTTTTATAATTTCAATGAAAGCATTAATAATAAATCATATGTTAAGAGGATCTCCATACTTCAACACTAATGCAATCTTAAATGACAGGATCTGGTACTGGGAATGTGGATTTTTCTCTGTGGGATTAAAGATGTCAATTTATATTTGTGCAGATAAATTAAACTGCTTAATTTTAGACTGAGATTAACTATTTTTCATGCTGGTAGCTTGACAGTTTCCAGTATTTAAACAAGGCTGGGATGAAATCATAATGGAAAAAAATTCAATCTGCAATTTGTTCTTTAAATCAATGCAAATTGTTAGTCCTAGGGCTAGAAATTTAATAAAAACATAAAGATTATTAAAGATGGCTTAGAAGAAGTTGAATGTCCCAAAAAGGTGTTGCTTTTACCATAATGGCAGCATCAGTGTTTAAAATTCAAACCAGCTTTTCCTAATTACCCATGAAAAATTACTATTTCACTTTTACGGATTTAGTCCATAAAAGAGGACTGAAGTTCCTCTATCATCAGACAGCCACCTGGAGACAGGTGAGCAGCAAGCATCACTAGCAGCTGCCCCCAGGTCAATACAATCACATGTCTCCAGAAGGGATTCAGCCTGAGAACTTGGCTGGTCCACTTTGTCAAGTGGCTGGTGCTCGACCAGTGTTTGTAAGGTGCCTCCTGCCCAAAGCTCTTTCCAGCAGATGGTAACAGCTGGGTTATGCCTGACTTTGAAAAAGTACAGAAGAAGCCCTTATGAAGGGCCCATTGTGCAATCCCCATGGCTTTTCCTTGTGAGAGGACTTTTGTTGTACCAGGGCATAATTTACTCAGGCTGATAGGGAGGACACAGGTTCTGTGACCTGCCTTGGTACAGCAGAATATTGGTCTGGATCTTGTGTTACAAGAAGATCCCAGTGATTCAAACGGAATCTGACCTTCATGAATGTGAAATATATTCCTTAAAGTAAATGATGTCTCTTCTTACTGCTGATGTTGAAAATATTTGTGACACTGGATATTTTTAATTACTCTGAGAGTAACCATTCAGACACTGTAAGGCTTAATAAGCAAAAGCAGAAGAGTGCCTGGAATCTCTGTGGTAGTCTTTTTATTAATGGGTGGACCTATGCCACAAATTATCAGTTTAAGCTAAAATCATACAAGAATATGTGGTTTGACTAAGTGTATCAATAAATCATGTTTCATTGCTTTGCTTTTCTAGCAATACTCTTATTTTGCTCATATTATATTGCCAAATAATGTTTGAGGCTGCTCTGGAGTAACCAGGAGCCTAACAGGTCTGTAATGGCTCAGCAAACTGAATTTTCAAATCCTGGTTGACATCCAATACTTAAGAATCCAAATTTCATTCAAATAATTTTTTCCTGACTGCACCTTGAGCACAAGTCAGAGCTGTAACATGTGCCAGTTTCTGCTCACTTTAAAAAAAGCCAGTTAAAGGAGCTGACTGCAACTTTTCATCTGTATTAAGAGATAAATTACATCACAGTAAATCACAGTTGTTTAAAGCAGACAGGGAAGGGGAAGACTCTGCAGACATAGAGATTTGTGCTGTCTCATGTTGACATCGACATAGGGAATGTCTAGCTTGAGGTCAGATGCTAAATTTTTGGGGCAGCTCTGTTGCTTGTATACAACATCCAAAATGCAGTTCTTCTTATGTGACATTTTAAACTCACTTTCATTTAGAAATTAAGCTCTGGTGCTCCTGTTGTCTTCATGTGGGATCTGTCTGCCCATAACCCCTCATCTTTTTATATGAATACAGTGCTCAGCCTTCACACCTGGCAGATAATGATTTAAATCCACATGAGTTTCACAGAGATAAGATGGATGGAAGGTACAAGCTGTTCTTAGCCCTACTACAGGAACTGACCATGAAGAATGTAACTATATTGCTAATTTAGAGAGACCACACAAAGGAGAGGTGTTACATCTGCCTCAAGTGTAGAAAATAGTTGTATAGATATTTTTATATCTTCTTAAACATGAGGGAATCCTCTAGAAATTAATACCATTAGTTCTGCTGCTCTAAGAACTCCTTGCCTCGTTGTGCCTAATACAAAAAATTCACCAGTCCAGCCTAGCAGCAACTAAGACAAATTCTTTGTGTTGTTCAGCAGTGCTTGTGTTGATGGCTGTAAAACACCAGGCAAAGACCTATCTCTAAAACTAAGACCTTCGTCAACGTGAGACCTGATTTTCACCATTCAGGCTGAGAACAATATTGTCACATCTCACAGAAGGACATAGCTTTTCTTCAGCAGTAAGCCTCTTGTTAAAAGCCTCAAATCAAAGTCCAAAATGCATTAGCTAACTAGAGGGGAAGAATAGGTAGTCTATATGACTGTAAATCAGGAGGAACTCCTTTTGTGCACAGTGGGATTAAATTAGATTTACAGCAGTGTTAGCAAAAGGATACAGACTTGGGGTCTTGAGGTGCCCTGACACAGTGATTTATTTAGTTGTGGGCATTTCCTTCAGATAATTGCACAACAGACTGGTGGTGGCTGCATTGAGGAGTAATACAATCATCTTTACTTTATTACTGCTCCACTAATACTAACATCTGCCAATTAGTGCTTTGTTACTGTCCAGATCCCAAGTGAACTCTGCCCAGTGCAGCACTACCACGATCCCAGCAGGTCCCAAATTCATCTGGGGCCAGGCAACCATGCCAGGCAAAGAACTGGGAAGTCTGCTGTATGAGGGAAGGCTGAGAGAATTGGGTCTGTTCAGCCTTGAGAAAGGAAGGTTTAGGGGAGACCTTACCACCATCTTCCAGTAATTAAAAGGTGGCTGCAAAGAAGATGGAGACTTGTTTTTTTTACAAAGAGTCACATGCTAAAGATGAGGGATGACGGGTATGAGTTAGTCCTACGGAAATTTTGACTGGAAACAAAAGGAAATTTTTTTCACAATGCGAACAATCAGCCATTGGAATAATCTCCACTGGGAAGTGATGAGTTTCCCAACACTGGACAATTCTAATATTTAGCTGGATAGGGTGCTTGTCTAGACCATGCTCTTACTAATGAAGTTTGGATAAGATGATCCTTGAGGTCCTTTCCTACATGGAATTCTATGATTCCATGAGTTCATGAAATAAAAGGAAGCCACGAATATTGAGGGATCCCTTTTGTGAACTCCTTCATTCCAGGAGTTACAGGTTTAGGGAGCAGAGCTGAAGTGGAGCTACTGTATTTAACAGGACCTGATAAACCTATTCTTCATACTTTTTTCCTAATCTTGTTTTTAAACAATTTATAATTTTGAACTGACTTTTATGGTTCCTTCCTGTGAAACTTTGAAAAAAGCCCCATACATACTTACTTGGCTTGCATAGGGGTTTGGAGAGTATATTTCAAAGCTGTTGGCAAAAGCATCTATGTATTTGAAAATTTACATTCATACCTGTCACCCAGCTGGAGAATATCTTGGGACAAATGTGATCAATTATAACAAAATCTTATCACTCAAATATCAGCAGTTCAGCCCTAAAGTACTTGTCCAATAAATTTATGGAAATATGAACACTCCATGAACAGAAAATAACCAGTCACATAGGTTTCTTTAGATGTCTTCCATCCAAATATTGATCAATCCATTGAAGTTTTTGAATCTGGAAAGATTAAAACCATGTATTTTTACCTCTGTCTACAGAAACTTCCCCCTCCAGGCAGCACCAGCATACCATTGCTGTCACTCTAGTTTTAAATACTGACACAGAACCAATAAAAACTATTCCTGTTCTGTGTGTCCCTTGCAGCACAGATTTCTATTTCATATCATCTAAGGTCTTCCAGATTTGTTTCAGTGTTCCACCTTTACCTTTTTGTTGAACCTAGCAGTCTTGTAGTGTACAGGAAATGATAAATTACACTAGTTTCAAGAGGAGAACATCTGTGTTTGTTTCCTGGGGGAAAGCAAAGCTGATATTATTTCCCTCTCTGTGTGAAGCTACCGTGTGCTTCTTCCAAATGGCTGAAGCAGCCACATTTAAGTGGCCTGGGAGTCTAATTATCTAAGGAACCTTCATTTGAGCATATTAAAGGAAGAAATAAAAATTACAAGGCAAATTACTATTATTAATAATTATAATAATTTTTATTATTGTTATTACAATGTACTGTGCAGTGGAAAAAGCATACCGTTTCCACCTACAGTGCTTTATCAGATTATCTGATTGTTTAGCTAAATCCAAAGAGCACAAAAGCCCTTTGTTATAGCAACAAATACCTGCTGGATAAAAGTTGAATGAAGAAGGCTGTGAACTGTGAAGCTGTAAATGTGGACACACATTACATCAGGAGTTGCTCTACTCCAGTTAAGGGCTGCCATCCCAAGGCAGGACAGCACTTCCCAGGCACAACAGAATATTTGAAGAAGTTGGGATTGTTCAGCCTGGAGAAGAGAAGGTTGCATGGAGACCTCATAGAAACCTTCCAGTATCTGAAGGGTCTACAGGGAAACCAGAGAGAGTGTCTTTGCTTGGAACTTTGTTAGGAACTGCAGTGATAGGACAAGGGGCAATGGGTACAAATTGCAAGATTTAGATTAGATATCAGGAAAAGACCTTTTACTGTAAGGGTGGTGAGACACAGGCACAGGTTGCCCAGGGAGGTAGTGGATGCCCCCACCCTGGCAGTGTTCAAATCCCGGTGGGGTAAAGCCTTGAGCAACCTGGTCTAGTGGGGAGGTGTCCCTGCCCATGGCAGGGGTTTGGGACTGTACAATCTATCTGTAAGGTCCATTCCAACCCCTAAAATTCTATGATTCTATGACTTCTGCACCTGGGACCCAAGATGACATCTTCTTGTGGTGGTAGCCAACAACACTGAGACATTGGTGGGAACAGTCCAACAGGGAAAGATGTGTTTCTTCCCTCTACACTCTCAAGCCTGCTTTGGATCTACAGTATTGCTAGACCTGAAGGGCCAAAGGAGTCCATCTAAAGTGTGTTTCTCATGATGGGGTAGTCAACTCCCATCATTCTTCCTGTTGAATCTGTGCCATAATTTCTTCTTTTCCAACATCCATGTTACTGCTTCATATCTCCCAACTCTGCTTTTTGATGCCATATAATAATGAAACATCATGAAGTTCAAGCTCTCCTCTAAAAAATTCTAAACTGGCATGAATTGAAATCTTTATAGCTTTTATTCAACAAAACTATAACTGATACATTACATCCCTGTAGTAACTCTTCAGGGCATGTCACAAGAGGAGTCTTTGGCTAGGAGTTGTCTTGCAGATGAAGCCCACACTCCTCCAGAACTACATACAACTCTTTCCTTTGTGAGCTATTTACGCAAAGCAATGGCCACAATGGTCAACTGAGCTGGCTCATGGAGAAAAAAAACCCAGACGGGCTAAAGATGTGTTCTTGTTGGTTGTTTTGGAAGCTGGAGAGATCTCACTTTCTCATAACAGAGTATGAAATTCATCCAGACAGGCAAGAAGGAACTAACAGATTTTATATCCAACTGGGAAGGCATGACAGACAAGCAGTAAACTGAGATAATCTGACAGCAAGTTCAGCCATTCTGACATCATCTAGCAGCTAAATTCCAGCAATACTGTTAGGCTGAGTTGTCAATGACTGTCTTCACTAAAATCTAACTCATGTGCTGATGACATTTGTTTACTTTCATTCTGCTTGTTAGGTTGGAGCAGGAGGAAGAAAATTGTATTCCCAAAAAATCTTCCACATTTAGTTGCATTCCTCCCTTAGAATTATTTATCTCTGACCTTTCTTTCTTCCATATAAGGGAAGATTTTACAAGCAAACTGTCAGTCATTTGCATAACAATAATAACACTAATACATATTCTATCTCCCTTTATTTTTATTACTGAGTGTGCTGATCTCTACTCACAAAACAGCCACACACTCCAAATAAATACTGAAAAATACACCAAATTTTTAAAAAATATTCTTTCATTTCCTCTTTTGCAGATCTCATCAGATAGACATTTCATGAGACTGAATTCTGTTTGGTCTCCTAATACCAGAATTGTGCGTTGTAAAAACCTTTCTGAAGAGCTATGATTTTTGTGAGATCAGTCCAAACTGATTCCCACATCCAATTAAGTAAATTCAAATATTTGATATGCTTACAGAATCAAGGGTTGTAAGTGCACTTCTTAAGACATCCTTTAGAGGTACTTTGGGATATCCAAGTCACCTGCATAGACTGGCATATACAACATGGGGTTTAGGGTAAAAACTGGACCTTCCCACAAGGTGGGCAGCTGGAGGCCAGGCAGGATGCAGCCACTGCCTAAACCAACAGTAAGCACACATATACAGGCAGCTGAATCCTGTCCAGGAGTGCAGCACTCTTAACAGTTCTTTTTTC
>NW_008649937.1:1628-12836 GCF_000695815.1 Acanthisitta chloris | reverse complement strand
CAGCAGGAGGACAGATGAACCCATTGATAAAAATGAAGGGCAAGGAGGACGATGTCACTGTGACCAGTGAGTTGTCTCCTTTCGTCATTCTTTGTTTTCCACCAAAGAAATCCAAAATCAGCAGTCTAGTCAAGAATTTTTCCAGGCTGCCTGTGGCCATAAGGAACAGGGAAATTAGGAGGCAGTAGGGAAGTCCTGCATCCTTTAAACACACAGCACTGGCTGTAACTAGGTTGCCACATGTAAGTCATAGAAGACAACTTTCTGGAGTTCTGTAGGTCAGTGTTCCACCAAAGCAAAACAGCCAGGACCCACTAGAAGAAGCAAGAAATACAGCAAAGAAGAAAAAGTGAGGTTCCTTTTACCTTAAATTTTCTTGCTGTTATCACACATGTTTAAGAAAAGAAATCAGGGTGGCAAAGTCTTACAAACAGGATGATAATGTAGAAAAAAACAGAGACACTTGGATGGATGAAGCCAATTAAGCAATCTGTACCTGCCAGAAAAGGAATATCCTCACAACAGCTATGATTGCAATAAAAGCACACAAAGGACTGTTTCTTTCTTCTTCAAATGCAAATAAGACTTGGAGCACATTGTGGCATGTGGCACACATGTCTGGGAAATGAAAGGCATCTGATATTTGCTTAGCTTCCAACAAGAGAGTAGCATTTTGGCACAGACTAAGTGGCATAGAAAAGCAGGTGTGAGGTATGACTTTCACATTACCTGCTTCTATTGCCAACATTACATGCTCTGTTACTTTAGTTGGAATCTCATATTTAGAGGACCGAAAAATTACATTGTGCAACATCCAAGAGAAGAATTACACAAGCTCTGGTGGTTCAGCTGTGCACCAGTTTGAGAAAATGCTTTCTGGGAAAACCCATTAAAGCAAATCTGATATGACTTGTCTAGCTGCAAAATGTAACTGAGCTCCACATAGTGTTGGCACAGTTAGACACAGTCATCATTTCTGTGGCACTCAGCATTTTTAAAGGAATTCATACTAAATTCATATTCATTAGAAGGCTATTCTCTCATTAAAGAGGTTTTATTTAGTTGTATTCAGAAATGTCAACAAGAATTTTGACCCCATGTCACCTGGATGAATGTAATGGAAACAAAGCCTAACTGAGCACAGGATTTGTAGCTGACCAGTGCCATCCCAGAAACAAGCACAGAGAGAGACAGGTTAACATGCCTAAACATGTTTAATATGCAGGGAAGGTTTTGGGGAAGGTTTTGGATTAATCTCTTCTCCCTTATTTGCACAGAAAAATCACTCCCTAAGCACAAGAAAGCAGACAGGGAATAGATCCAAATGCTTTTGCTGAACAAAACAGTGATCCTATGAAGTCAGCTCCCTTGGATTCAGAAGATCATCCAGGGAGACATGACTTCATGGGCCGCCTCAGGCAGGGCTACATTTTGTCACAGAACACCAGTGCATTCAATGATGTACCCCAGCATAAGCCTGAATCCCTGTTGCAATGAATATTAGCAATGGAAAGCATCAGATGCTTCTGCACAAACTCTGGTGCAATATGCAGGTAGGTGCCCATGACCACCTAAAGCATTTCCAAGGCACCATCAGCCTGATTTATTCCTGAGTATGTTGTGGTTACTTATCTTTCACTATCAAATTGCTGAAAATAATATGTGGTATTGTCTTATTATTTTGGGGAGCTTTTTCTGTATCTTACTTTATCATTATTGGTTACCTGACTTCAGTAGTTTCTAGATCAGAGCTCAAAAATTAGGTTGGCAGTTTATCCCTCACTTCTCTTTTCTGTACCAGTATTAACTTTTGCCATTAATCGGCAGTTTTCAAGCAACTTCTTCATTTTGATTCTCTGATTGACACAATGTGTAAAGGGTTTTTAAGTGTACTTATTTAACTGAGACATTTCTTTATTGAATGACACCTGGAATAAAATGTCTTTTTCAGCTCACTGCATCCAGTGTTTCTCTGGAAAGGTTACAAAAAAAAGAAGGCCTTTTCTGCCAAGGTTTCAAGTAGTGGCTGGCCAGTGCTGCTCAGGTTGCATCAAGCTCCTAAAGGGGCAGAGCAATCCCTTTAATGCATTGATACTAACTGAAGGGACTGATAACCCCTTTGGATTTCATCTAGATGTTATGTATATTCACGCACGCTGTTGTGCTGTGGAAATCCTATGGAAAAGAGCATATATGGAAGCAGACTAAGTTTGCTTCACATTTGACTGCTTTTCCTAATGGAAAAAAGTTCTAAAAATATGTAAAACTTTGTCATTCTCATGGCACTTAATTTTATGTAGTTTCCTGATTTTTGGTCCAAGAAATTGTTCATTCTCAAGTCATGTGGAACCAGTTAAGCATATATTTAAACCTGATGCTGATAGAAAGAGCATCTTTTATGCAAGCGTGTGCAGTGTCACTCAAAAATTAGTAGTTTTAGTAAAGCTGCTTGTGGCTTCATCAAATTTCTGGTGAGGACCAGAATCCTGATCAGCCATTTCTTTTCATAAAATGAAGTTTTAGCAACACAGAGAATGGAGTATGTATTCAGACTTGCATTTCTTTGAGTACGCACCTTTCTGGCCCTGTCTTTTTGACACTCCTTTCAGCATAGTTGCCTCCTCTGACTTGCCTGCTCCACATTTCTAGGAGGAAATGGCAGCAGCCTAATTTCTAATTCATCATAAAATGATTAATGTTTGTAGTTACTAGCTGCAAGGATTTACAACGAATTTGGAAACTGCTGGCTGCTGCTAGATAGTGGGTGGTAGTTTGGGGGCTCTTTAGCCACCTGCAGCTCTCAAGCTGTTCAAGTGCAATTTGCTATGCTGGGCCTGCATCCGTGAGCAGAGGGAGGATGTGCTAACATGGGGGCGACGAATATTTAGCAGCAGGGAATTCAGCAGACACTGCTGAAGCCAACACTGCTGGCTTGCAAAGGAGCAATGGGATGTCCTGGGAAATTACTGTCATCTCATGTCCACAATCCCTCTACACTTTGAAATCTGTGAACTCCGAAGTATTGCAGGGTTAGGAAGCAGGGCGGCTGTTCCTTCACTTGTATTTTTATTTTGTGACCCCCCTTAAGCCCCTTGGATGTGTTCAAAAAGAATGAGTCATAACCCAGTTTCCAGAAACCTTAGCAACTCAACACAGTCAGAATCACAGGTATGATAAGAGCAGTGGATTAGAAAACCCAACAGCTATGATATTTCTAAAGATAATTGCTCTTTACTGAGGAATTGTACCATTAAAGAGTAAAAAATTGCATTATTGACATAAGTGCAGTGAAAAACCTGGTAGAGAGGTAATATCTGAAAACAATATAAGCAATTTCCTCAGAACCTGGTCTTCTAGAAGAACGATTTTACTTATTGAGCTCTTGCACAATCTATAAACAGATGAGAATGCTCTGATTGTGGATAAGGAAGGTGTATAACATAAAGCAAAAATCTCCTAGTAAGGCCTGTGACATGCTTGAGTACACTCCCCAGGGGTACATAATGTATTGGTAAGACAACACCTATATTAAAGGTCAGAAATTGTAGACACAAATCATAAGAGGGAATAAAGAAATCTCCACTCATGGAACATTTTAATGAGATGAAACCTCCCTTCACATCTTTAGACTTTATAGGTATTGACTATGTCCCAAAAGCCCCTGGAGACAGGGAGGCAGGAGCAGCTTACTGAGACAGTGAGAAACACAGAGGGTTTGTAACTGAAATGTGTCAATGCCAAATAGAACAAATCTATAACTGAAATATATTTATATTTGCATAAGACCAGGGGAAGAAATCTCCTTGATTACAGACATTTAGGTGAAAATCCTGAAAAAGGCAGAGCAGTATTGTTAGCTACGGTGGGCAGCTCAGGGTACAGCAGCAAAGACCTTTGGCTCATCACAGCTATTCCACGGGAGCTGTCTGCTGTCGTAAATGTATTTTGTGAGAAGCCACAGGCAGTTGCCTCTTTGCTGTGTGCTGCTGCCTTTCTCAAATGCTGTGCTCCTTTCTGTGCAGTCATGGCAAAAGCATCATTCTTATTAGTTTGGACAAAGGAGCATCTGCAGAGACAAACGTGTTTTGTGCCTGTAGCATGAGAGTGGGCTAGGAATGGTCAGACATCACCTTAATTTTAGTATTGCAAATAAACTCAGCTACTACTCCACAAGGGACACATATACAAGGACAGCTTGCATCCCCCAAACCTCACATTGTTACTGTACCTGGGCTTAACATGGAACTGATGCATTTTGCCAGTAAAAGCTGCTTTGGAAACTGATATTTTAGTCTTTCTTAGATAACATGGATTTGCTAGGAGGGATTACTGTAGGCAGCAAATTAATGTACTCTCTCATTGCAGGCATGATGGAGTTTGACTAAATGTAGCTAAGTTCACAGCTTCTCTGCCTTCGTTTTGAAGTGGTTATCCTTTGACTATTTGCTTGAATCTCTGCAGACCTATTTTAATGTAGTAATACCTGATCACAAATGTTTGATTTTCACTAAATTTCTCAATAAGGCTATGATAAGAAGAGATGACGTTTCTTAATGCTAGACATGGCCTTTGGAAAATAATTATATTTTAGAGATGAAATATATTTTATACCTTATATATATATATTAGAGTTATTAATATCTTTATACATTGTGAATTCATTTAAAAAGGGAAAAACAGCATAAAAATAAATTTATTGCAAATACTTCTAGTTTTGTAGTGTTGATTTGTTGGGATAATTTTTATCCATTGATACTAGCGAGAAAAATGTGACTGACCCAAGTGAAGTTTGATCCAGAAATTTCAACATGTGAACAAAAGCATTATATGCACCAAACTAAACACAAGTGTTTGAAATCTCTGACTTATACATCCTCTGCTTAATATGCATATACTTCACACAAGGAAGTGGATAAAGGTAAGAATTGAACTGATTATCCTCAGGGCCCTGAGATGTTTAACTTAGCTGATATCGTCAATGAGAGACGAAATGTAGATATGCTGTTAGTAATTCAAGACCAAGTAAAAATTGTGATGATTTCTTCTGGTTTCAGCGATATAGAGAAGATTATTTGATATTTTTAAAACATTAAGAATCCCGGTCTGGAAAATCTGACCATTTGGCCTAGCCTAGTAACCAATCCTCTGCTGTTATCATCAGGGCTGAACAGTGACCACTTCTACTGTGATGATCAGTCTTTACTGATCCTCACGATGTTGAAGCGGTGACTGAGGTTCCTTGACCCTGAGTAGAAGGCTGTCAACAGTAAGAATTACATTTTTGAAAATAATGCTTCATGAACCCATAGGCCACAGATGATTAAGGGTCCATAGATTGAAAACCACTGCTTTGAGAAATGATACATACTTCATTCCTGTATTAACTGGCAATATATGCTTAAGTGCAATCCACCAGTTCCGCTCTTCATGTGGCATTTCATATTCTTAATTTCATCTGGGTAACATAAATTTCCTGGGAATACTTATCTAAATTGTCATCCACTGCCTATTGTTTCTATAATGTAGCTTCTGTATGTATAACAAACAACACTTGCACTATCTTATTTGTTCTCCTCTCTCTTCTGACATGCTTACTTCAATTAGTACAGAATAATGTAATTATTACACCACTATTGTAATCATATAAGGAGAAATCTGACAAACACCTCAAAATGGCACAGATCTTTATTCTACTAATTGCTGCAGTAAATCAGTGTGTATCATTGACTGCATTGTATCTGGAATTCTGGTGTGACATCACCTGAATCATACCCTTCTTGTGCTATGCAGGCTTTTAACCAAACATACCTCTCTTATTCTAGTACAATGTAAGACCAACAGATTCAGGATCACAATTTTTGAAGTGAATATAGACGTGGCCAGAGCAGATATATATGAGATAAGAAAGTCCAAAGCCAACCTAGGATTGAATCTGGCCAAGGATATTGAGGATAAAAGAAATTACTTGTAAAAATACATAAATACCAAAAGAAAAAAAAGAATATGGGCTCATAGTTAAGGGAGAGGGTACCCTGATAACAGAGGATGCAGAGAAGGCAGAGTTATTGAATGCCTTCTTTGCATCAGTCTTCTTGGATAAGATCAGTCTGCAGGGATCTCTGACCCAAGAGACCAGGGTAAATGAAGGTGGGGAAAAAAGACTTTCCCTTGGTCAAAGAGGATTGGTCAGAGAACAGCTAAATAAACTGGACATCACAAGTCCCTGGGCCCCAATGGGATGCATCCATGAGTGCTGAGTAAGCTGGTGGACATAGCCAGGCTGCTCACCATCATCTGTGAAAAGTCATGGACATCCGGAGAGGTGTCTGAAGACTGGAAGATTCCAAATGTCACCCCAATCTTCAGAAAGGGCAAGAAGGAGGATCTGGGGCACTACCAGCCAGTCAACCTCACCTCAGTTGCTGGAAAGTTAATAGAATGCCTCATTCTGGAGGCCATTTTTGCCCACATGGAGGACAAGAAGGTGATTGGGAATAATCAGCATGGGTTCACTAAAGGTAAGTCATGTTTGACCAACCTGCCAAAACTGCCTGGATGGATGAAGGGAGAGCAGTGGACATTACCTACCTTGACTTCAGCAAGGCTTTGGACAGTGTGTCCCACAGCATCCTCATCAGAAAACTAAAGAAGTGTGGGTTGGATGAGTGGGCAGTTGAATGGCTTGAGAACTGGCTGAGCGGCAGATCTCAGAGAGCTGTGATCAGTGGCACAGAGTCTAGTTGGAGACCTGTCACTAGAGATGTCCCCCAGGGTTCTATACTGGGCCCCCTATTGTTGAACTTATTCAACAAGGACTTGGATGAGAGGACAGAGTTGCATTCTCAGCAAGTTTGCAGTGGATGATACCTCAAAGGGCTGTGCTGCCATTCAGAAGGACCTCGACAGGTTGGAGAGATGGATAGAGCAGAACCGACTGAAATTCAACAAGGGCAAGTGCAGGGTCCTGCACCTGGGGAGGAATAATCCCAAGCAGCAGTACAGGTTGGGCACTGACCTGCTGGAGGGCAGCTCTGTGGAGAAGGACCTGGGTGTCCTGGTGGACAGCAGACTGTCCATGAGTCAACAGTGTGCCCTTGTGGCTAAGCAGTCCAGTGGAATCCTGGGATGCATTAAAAGAGTATTGCTAGTGGGTTGTGGGAGGTGATCCTGCCTCTCTACTCAGCCGTCGTGAGGCCATACTGGAGTACTGTGTCTAGTTCTGAGTTCTTCAGTACAAGAGGGACATGGAGTTCCTGGAGCAGGACTAGCTGAGGGCAATGAAGTTGATTAAGGGACTAAAGCACCCGATTTATGAACGGCTGAGGGAGTTGGGCCTGTTCAGTCTCGAGAAGAGATGACTGAGCAGGATCTCATTGATGTATACAAGTACAGGAATGGGGGGTGCCAAGATGATGAAGCCAGACTCTTCTCATTTGTATAAACCAATAAAGCAAGAGGTAATGGGCAAAAACTGATGCACAGGAAGTTCCACCTGAATATGAGGAAGAACTTCTTTACGGTGAGAATCACTGAGCACTGGAATAGATTACCCAGAGAGGTTGTGGATTCTCCCTCACTGGAGGTATTTGAGAACTGTCTGGACACAATCCTGAGCTATGTGCTCTAGGATGGCCTTGCTTGAGAAGGGAGGTTGGACCAGATGAGCCACTGTGGTCCCTTCCAACCTAACTGATCCTGTGATTCTGTGATTCTATGATCCAGTTGCTAAGGGGTTTGGTGTGGATTTTTTCCTCGAAATGGAGCATAGGACTGCAAACATAGAATGCGCTTCACATGAAGAACGTTGTGGCATATTTAAATTTATAACAGAATATTTTTATCATGGCCTCTCAGTAAGTCAAACTACCTTTAAATTGTAATTACAATGCTAAATTTAGTAGCATGTCACTGACATCAATACACTTTCAAGTTCAAAAAATATGTTCTTCTAGTCACATAGATGGTAAGAATTCTTTACAATGACTTTCTTGAGGAGATAAGTTTTACTTATGTTAATAAATAGATAAAATTAAACTTGTTACAGAAAATAGCTGTATAAAAAATCCCTCTTTTGATGTCAAGTTCCTTTATGTATGCTGACTAGACACTTTCTGTTTCAACTTTTATCCGTGTTAAGTAGGTATTCTATGATTTACATGTGTGCAATGCCTGAATACCTCCTTGAAGTCTATAAAATAGAAGTTAAAACCAGTTCATAAATAAGCTTGTAGAATATCAGGCAAAAAGTTCTTGACATGGAAAAGCTTAAAGTGTATCTTGGCTGGTCACCACATTCAATTGAGCAGCGTTGTTACACTTTGCTGACAATACTAATAATTTAAAACATCAATCTATAGACAGGGCTATTCTTAGCAGAAGATAGTGAAAACAAACTGCTTTGCTTACAATATTCACAACACTTGAAGCATGCCCTTAGCCAAAGCAATACAAATGTCAATATGTTGCTGAGCTCCTCAAAATCCATAACAAGTTATTCAAAGCACAGAAAAACCTTCAGGAAGTCTTTGAAAATATAGATCAAATTCTAATACAACTGCTTTCTCCAAATTCTGCACTTCTGAAAATCTCTCCCCTCTTAAACTACGATAATGACACTGCTAGAGTTAGATCTGTCAAATGGGAGCATACCTGCGACCTGTGAGCCACTGTGTGCAAGGTCCTTCACAATAAAAATACACGCATTTAATCTACCTGGAGTGTGAAGAACAGATTCCAGACTTCAAGGACTCAGGTGCTAACCTTGGATTGTTGCCATTCATTTCAGCTCACCTTTCTGCCTTTTGCTATTATGATAATGAACCTTCTTTGCTGGAAGCAACTGCATATTTTAAATCAACATAAAAATCCAAGTGACAACTGCATGTGTTCAATGTAGTATTTATTAGACAGGGAAAAAAAATAGATGAAGTAAAGCTTTTGTTCTATTTCATATGAAGAAGTAAGTTGAAAAACTTCAGTAATATCCTCAAGAAATTAAGTTACAAAAGTCAGAATGTTCTCAGCCAGTTAAACACTGCATATTATTTTAGCAAACATTTCTGCTGGCAGTTGTTAACCTCAGGCAATAGAAATGCATGTTTGCAGAGGAGTAAAGAGCAACTAGGGAATCTTTTATTCTCTCCCATAAAAGCTTTTCTGAACTGATATGTGGAGTTACTATTTCAGAATTAATTATAAACCAGGTTCATTTGAAGTGGCACCTTTTCTGGCTGATTTTGGTTTTATTTCTGAAAACCACATTTACCAGCATATGACTGTTAGTTGGTTTACAAATGCAATTGGTAGTACTATTAGTAAAAAACTATGCTTGGCTTCTACAATTTTCAGAGAGTAAAGGACCTTTACAAGCTCTTCTTTTGGGGGAAATATTTTTAAAATTCAGTAACTAACATATGGTGTAAGAATATTCAGTTCAAAGGAAGAAACAAAGCCAGACAGAAAACACAGACTGGTTTATATTTTTATGACTATAAGCAATGTTCCTCCAGTACTGTAGGGAATTCGGTCCAACATGTCCTTCAATGTGGCACTAGTATCTTATAATGACTTCCTATAAGTCCTTTGTAATCTTGACCATCTCTGCCCATTGCTCTTTCGAAGGGATCCTTCATGATACTGCACTTGTCAGAGTGTTTTTCTGTTTCCAGAAATAATTTGTTTCTCCTGTCAGGCCCAGCACACTGTCTTTCTCAAAGAGCCTCTTCTGGGTGGCCATCTGGAAGCATAACCTCCGTGCAAAACAGACAGGCTGCTGGCTTTGTGTTGGCTCACTCCTCCTCAGCACTGGCTACTGCCCTGAAGGCAGCATTAAATTTTATTCCTGGACTACACAGCATTGTAACTAGATGTGCAAACATGACATTTTGACTGCTAAATTCCAGACCTATTGACGTTTGTGACAAGACTCAGCAAAAGGGGATAAAGGTGCAGGGGAAGGAATCAGCTGAGGACAGGCAGAGAGAATGGTCTAAGTCTCCAGAACTGAATAACTGCATGGGAGTGTTACACCATACCTGAAATGCAGCATTGTGAACCCTCTCTCGTGCAGTATTTGAAGAGCAATCAAAAGCCAGGGCCAAGATGCTAAAAAACAGGCATGCCCAAACTATGGAGACATTAGATTTCAAGAGTTCTGAACTGTAGGCCTTTCTATAGTCAGAAAACATAACAGAAAATGAAAGAATAAGTAAGAAACAGGGAGAAAGGCAGAAGAATCATCCCTGATCTAAGAGATCTGGAATGATCAATGAGAAAAGAGGAAAATTGACTTAGTATAATTAATATTACAGTCTTTTTTCTGCCTGTCTTCGTAACTACAGTGTAAAACATGTCTGCATTTTTTTCTTGCTGTGTATGTGGCTTAAATATAAATCATCTATAGGCTCATGGCCACACTTCAGTGAAACTGATAACATGGAAGTTTGTAGACTTGGGATGAGGCAATATTTATAATAAAAATATCTACCTGGTGAAAGGAATACTAAAATAGTTTCTATTATATTTTTTATTCCTCTTCATATGGTCTAGGAATATGCTTTAGGAATGTGTATGATTATCACTAAGTATAAGAATCATGAATCATTCAGATTCCCAAGGACATCCCTGGAGAACAGCCTCAAATACAGATATTTGGGAGTTCCCAGATTACCTGCTGGAGCTGGAGAGACTGATTCAGGGTCTTTCGTGGATAAATTACCAGCTTTCCTGAAATGCTTCAGATATCAGTTGGAGTTACTCTGGGTTAAACTGAGGGTAGTCCAACCCACTGGGGTTAACCACCACCTGGGTTTAAAGGAAGATAAAGAAATGTTAGGGTTTTTTTGTTTGTTTTGGGGGGTTGGGGTTTGTTTTAAATACCTGTGTCACTTTGCTGTTTATTTATCCAGATAAGTAACTCTAAAAGTTACTCTCCAGAATTATCATCAGCTAAAACTTTTGCTTCTACAGTAAATGTTGGGAAAGACAGTCATCATCAAGTACAGTAGGATTCAAGGATGGGATGGATATTCCTACTTAGCAAGATAAGCAACATCCCTTGGTTTCATATTCAGCAGATCCTATCATTCTTTGAAGGGAGAAAGAATTGAGAGCCTTTCAGTTACCAGATACCTGTTCTTTTGTATTACTGCGACTCTCTCAGGCTTCAAAAAATTAAAAATTACTTTGAAAAAACAGAGATGGTTTTCA
>NW_008649937.1:0-1608 GCF_000695815.1 Acanthisitta chloris | reverse complement strand
AAGAGTCAAGTTTTAGTGCTGACAATAAAAGTTAAAAAGTTAACTGATCTGAGCATGGAAAGGAGTAAACAGAATTTTCTCTTCATTTAATTGTGCGATATAAGCTAAACATTCTTCATTAAATTACTATCAAAATGCAATAAGAACAAATGCAAAACTGTTTTTGCCATGAATATTTTTAAGTCAATGACTGCTATAGTACCAACAGTTTGGAGAATGGAGTCCTTAGAAAAATCAGTGATTGTTCTTTCTTCCCCTGTCCTTTGCTGATGTTATTCCTTCAGTGCTGCCATAGAAGCAAATGGAAATTTTGCTACCGATTCTAAATCAAGCCCTTTGTGGTAGAGTGAAGAAAGACACATTGAAATTTCGTGAGTTACTTTTGCCTTCTAAATGTAAAATACTCTATACATCTGATCCTGTATGTATTTTTCCTATGAAATAGGAATTCCTATTTAAACCAGCCATTTATTGGTTACCTCAAAAGATACCTCACAGTAACGCATTTTTTTCCATAAAGGAAGACTGTTTTATATAGACATACCTATATATGTGTGTAAGGAATTACAGAATCCCTTGCCTGTCTCAAATACTGTTAAGGCCACAAAAGGGACTTGCCCTAAGATAAAACACCTTAGCCACTGGGGCAGCAACTTAAGATAAACACAAAAGAGATGAGTATGTGCTAATTCCAGGCCTGGCAGAGGTGAGATCTGGTTAGTACATGATTATTAATGTATCTGGACAAAAATTCCCACTGTGACAAACCATATATGTGTATCATCAGTCAAAGATCACACTGAGTTATTGGACAGGCAGTATCAGTGAGCACTGAATCCCACCCCGAGGAAGGATGCAAATGAAGGCACTGTCCATCCTCGTTTCACATGTAATTTAGAAATATACCTCCACAGATACCCGGAATTTGGACTGTACAAAGGTGGTACCCCCAGATGAACAACCTGGGATCCCCACCACCAGAAGAATGACTCGGGACCTCCACTGTTGAGAAGCCCTGGGAGAAGAAGAACCAATGGGATGCTGTTGGATCTGAGTGGTGACTCTCTCTCCCGCCCTCACTCCTGCTTTCCCTCTCTCTGTCCCCCCTTCTCTCTCTCTCTTCCCCCTGCTCTTTCCCATTTCTTTCTCTCTACCTCACATTTATAATTATAATTAAATAAACCCCATACTATTATATCACTATTTTATTAATGTATTATTGACTTTGGCATATGGTCGTGTTTGCACCTTAATTTGGGCAGAGGCAACTCTCACTAATGGATCATAACAATATGTTTCAAAGTTTTTAATCTCTTCATATATATGCATATTTATAATATGTGAATATGTTTGCATATATTTTGATACATCTATATAAATAATATGTATATAATAAAAACTTTAAACATTAAAACTGTACTAACTCCATTTTGTTTAGTTTTGCTAGTTAATTTCTTGGCTAAATCTCAGCGAAGAAGATGACTTTTTTTGAAGAAGAAGAAAGAGGACTTTGAATAAACAAAGACAAACAGGTTACTCATTCCAAACGCTAGGTGTGCAGCGCAGTCCCCGCGGGTCGGTGCGGGTTGTGCCCGGGACGCTCGGGGG
>NW_008649936.1:21006-22147 GCF_000695815.1 Acanthisitta chloris | reverse complement strand
GAATGCAGGAGTGGGAGCAGTGGGAGCAGGAGTGGGAGCAGTGGGAGCAGCAGTGGGAACAGTGGGAGCAGGCAGTGCCGGAGTAGAGGAGGCAGCAGAGCAGAGCAGGGAGGTGCAAGAGTTGTGATTCGGGACAAGGAGGCTGATTCGCACGCAGAGAAGAGCTGGGGGATGTGAGAGAGCCCAGGGAAGGGGAGCCAGAGGCAGGAGAGAGGTGGATCCCTGCTCACGGGGGTCCCTGCTCATAGAAGTCCCCACTCACGAGGGTCTCCGGGTGCTGTGCGTGGGATGAAGGCTCAGGGATGCGCGTCCAGCTCTGGCTGCAGCCAGCAGAGCCGAGTGTGTCCCGTCTGTCCCCACTCCCTGCACGCAGCTCAGCCTTGCCTCGTGGCAGGAAGGAGGAGTGAGGCCAGTTTGGGGTGACCTACAAGGACTGGGACACCCCGGGATCCACACAGCAGCAGGAGATAAAATAGGAGGGAGCAAGGGAGGGATAAAATAGGAGGGAGTGAGACCTCCTGTCCGTGTAGGAGACACCCAGTTCCGCTCTGAGGAGCCTCAGCCTTCACGTTTCCAGATGTTTGGAGGAAATGCTGGGGCTGGACTGAACCCATGGATGCTGGGATGCTGGGGCTTGCCCTGTGTGTTTGGGGTGGGTGTGGAGCAGATGGGGGATCCAGCAGTGGATGTGACCCCCAAAACTTGACCGAGCCATGGCCAAGACAGTCTGCACCAACTCTTTGCTGCTGGCTTTGCTGGCAGGATCCCAGCGTGGGAATCCTCATGGGCTGATGCCCACCATGTGCCAGTGCCCACCATGTGCCCATCCAATATCTCTCCCTTTCAGGCAGCTGTATCAGCCCTGAGCCACTGCTGTGGGCACCATGAGGGGTCTCTGGGCCCTTGTGCTCATGGGGCTCATCAGCACCTGCGAGGGGAAGGAGCTGCCACCAGCAGAAGGTAAGGGGCACTGGGAGTGAGGGCTCAGGGTCCACACGGAAACATCTCCTTCCTTGCACATCCCTGGGGAGAGGAGAGGCTGGCTGGCTCATTCCCAGGGATGACAGGGCAGAGGTGCCAGGACTGGACTGGCAGCTGTGGACATCAGCTCTGTGCTGAGCTCTGTGCTCTGGGCTTTGCT
>NW_008649936.1:20182-20584 GCF_000695815.1 Acanthisitta chloris | reverse complement strand
AGGGACCCCGTGGCCGGCACAGCGTGTCCTTCTGTCTTCTAGCCTTTCCTTAGGAATACAAGGCTTGGGCAGGCGAGGTTTTCCCTTTAGGATCAGTGCCGGGGTTGGGAGAGGCTTCAAAGAGATTGTGCCGGGGTGATTTATGCTCTGCGTTCCATCCCCTGTCCTGCTCTGGATGATCTCAGCGCCAGCGGGAGGGAGTTCTGACACATCCAGTCCCCACTGTGCTGGGGGTCCCGAGGGTGAGGGCACCTCCCTGCAGCACTGCTGACCCTGTGCGTGGTCAGGCTCGGGGAGGAGCACTCTGGGGCAGAGGTAGAGGTGAGCTGTGGGGGTCAGAGACCCCCTGGGAACAGCCAGGGAAGAATCTTTGGTGACTATCCCTGCTCCAGGTCTGGTGTG
>NW_008649936.1:13396-20161 GCF_000695815.1 Acanthisitta chloris | reverse complement strand
CCCTACCCTCTTGTTTTCCTCCCTTATCTCACACCTCCCAACATCTGGTGCATCCAGCGGAGGTGGACTGAGAGCAGTAATTTATCCGCTCAAGGAGCAAACAGCAGCAGCTCCCCGTGACCGCGGCTGACACGGCATTTCCTGCAGCTCAACCTCTCACCACTCCCTCCCTCTGTCCCCCGGTCTGAGCTGCCACCAGGATGGGACAGGAGGGGCAGTGAGCAAGCAGCTCTAGGTGCCATCTCCTCACCTTATGTGTCCACAACACTCATCTAAGTCTCCTGATGCTGATTCCAGCCATGGGGCTGTTTTGAGGCAAAACATGTAGGAACTGGGAAAAGCATTTCACCTGGTGAACTTGATGTGGGAGACAGCAGGGCCAGCTCTATCCCCTCCAAACTGCTCCTGAAGGCCTTCAGCTTCAATTCTCCTGGCTCACAGAAGCTGGTGCTGCCCTGGGAGCAGATCTGTGCTGTCTTGTGGCTACCAACAGCCTTGAGGGGCCAGGGCAAGCTCCTGGCAGCACCCTGAGCACCTCCTGGACTTGGGGAGCTCTGTGTGACCCCACACTGCTTGTCCCACCATGGCTCTGGGGACACTGCAGTGACAATGATGTGCTGATTTGCCTTGCAGGGAAGCTGTGCCCACAGCTCTGGGATGAGGATCTGGTTGGGGACAAGTATGAGAATATAACGGGTAAGGAAAGCCTCTCTTGCTCTGCAAATAAGGTCCCTGCACAGCCCTGATGCTCCAGGAATGGGCTCTGTGCCCTGCCTGGGAATTGTCAGCTTGGGCCAGGGGTAGGTCTCACCTCCTCTGCTCTGTCCTGCAGGTTTTAACCTGATTAAAAGGTTTGACCTGCTGAAGATCTCATCCATCAAGAAGGTTCGCAACCCCCGGGGACCAGAAGTGCTGCGACTGGGCACTGTGCCCCTGGTCCAGCCCACCCAGTGAGTGTGAGGGGCTCAGGGGGTGACCCTGGGTGACCCATGGAGTGACCCTGGGTGACCCATGAGATGTCCCTGGGTGACCCATGAGATGTCCCTGGGTGACCCATGCAGTGACTGTTTGACCAAAGCTCCTCCAGGCACAATCCCCACATGTTGTAAGGAAGGAGCCTGGGTGAAGCTGAGTGTGTTTTGCCCTTAGCTGATGCTGGGGACACCAGGCAGCTCCGTGGCACCCAGGGGGACACAGAGGACCCTGGTGCTGCCCACGCACCTTCCTCCTAGAAAGTAAATCACGGGCTGCCACGGCTTGGCTGGGTGGTGGCCAAACCTTACGCAAGCAGGGCTCTGTGGTTGCTCTGTGGCTGCACTTGGCAGGCTTTCCCTGGGTCTAGACAAGCTCGAAATGCTGCACAGCTCTGAGCAGGCACTGCTGGGTTTGTGGGGGCTCTGAGGGTCTGCTGGGGGAGCCACATAGAGACTTGTCCTCTCTGTCTCCAATGTGTCCTGCCCAGCTGTGCCCATGATCATCCTGCCATGGTGCCAGGGCTGGAAGGGATGCTGCAGCGTGGCGAGTTGGGAGCAGATCCACATCCTTGGGAGCTTTTTCCTGGAGGAAGCTGCTGTGGTTTTGCATGACTGTCTCCTCCAGCCTGTCCCCACATTGCCTCGGGGTTGGCATGCAGCTGTGCTGGGCACAGGGCTCTCCTGAGGCTGAGGAGACACAGCCTTGGACCTGGGCAGCCAAATTCTTAGATGGTTTCAGGATGGCAGAGGCTCCAGGCTGGTGTTGCTCTTGGCTGTGTGCCCGTGGCATCCCAGATCCAGCCTCAGGTTGAACACAGGGGAGGCCCCAGCACTCAAGTTGTGAGCTCCAGGTGGGCACTCATGGGTGCACATCCACCTCAGTGCCCAGTTAGGATGTCCCTGTGTCCCACAGTGAGCAGAGGGGACCATCAGCTCTGTCCTGCTCCTCATCCCTTAGTCGAACTCCAGAGCAGTGGCTTGGAAAATCACTGGCATGGAGCCAAGGCTGGGAGCAGAGCAGAGCCCAGAGCAAATATTTCCAATGGTTTAGTGGGCTGTGGGCAAACTGGGAACAGTCCCACCAGGGAACTGCTGCCATCCAGTCCATGGAGCCTGTGAGGTGATGGATATATTTCCTGGCTTCCCAGGAACAAAATTGGATATTGTGGGGATGAGTGCGTGGTCCTGGGTGCTGCAGCCACCCCAGGAGAGCTGTGTTTGGGGTGCAGGGGTGGGGATGGTGCTGGGGGTGCTGGGCCAGACTGGGCTGTCCTCGTGCAGGGGGATGCTCAGTCCCCTCCACTGAGTGTCCAAGCAGTGTGAGAGATTCAGGGTGAGCTTTGGGGGGCTCATCTGAGCTCCCCACGCTGCCCTGGGATGGGGACAAACATCTCTGCTGTCTGTCTCATGTTCTGCTCCTGTTCCATAAGTGCTGGTGTCTCCAGCAGCCACAGTCTGTGTTCCCAGCCAAGGCACAAACAGCTCCAGGTGCTGAATCCACCACGGTGGCATCTGGGGTGGCACTGATTGGGACAGACCTCCCTTTGGGGGACTCTTGGGGTGGTGCCATGTGGATGGAGGTGCAAACACTGGTGGCTGGTGCAGGATCCAGTCACCCCTGACACCTCTCCCTGCAGGCAGGTGTTTCCCCGTGGGCTGCCCCCCACCTTCACCCTCATCCTCACCTTGCTGCTGAAGAAGAACAGCACTGGGGAGCACTGGTACCTCTTCCAGATCACCGACCAGCAGGGATACCCCCAGGTACAGCCCTGGGGATGCAGCAGGATGCTCCAGCAGTGAGGGGACAGCCAGAAGCTGTCCCTGAGCGTGGTGTTGTCCCCTCTGTGCCCAGCTCTCCCTGTCTGTGCACGGCCCTGAGAAGAGCCTGGAGTTTCAGGCCAGGGCTCTGGGGACCACGTTTGCCAGCGCTGTCTTCACGGGGAAGGCTGTGGCATCTCTCTTCGATGGGAGGTGGCACAAGGTGGTGGTGGCTGTGCAGAGCCACTCTGTGTCCATCCACCTTGACTGTGCCTCCATCTCCTCCAAACCGCTGGCACCGCGGCGGGCACTGATCCTGGAGGGAAACACCTTCCTGGGGCTGGATGCTGTGCGTGGCACCCCGATCAGGGTGAGTGCCCGTGGGGGGAGAGCAGCTCTCCATGTGGTGCTGGAGCCATCCCTGACCTGTCACTCTGTCCTGCTGCAGTTTGACATCCAACAAGCTCAGATCTACTGTGATGCCGAGCTGGCCAGGCAGGAGGGATGCTGTGAGATCTCAGCCAGTGGGGTGAGTTCCCCTAAGCTCCCAGTCCCAGCTGAGCACTGGAATTGCCCTGTGCGTGGTCAGGGTTCTCACCAGAGGGGAAACTGAGGCATGGTGAGGTCAAAGCTCTCTGTGGGTCATCTGTTTGTGGTGACATCGTGGTGTCTGTCCCCATGGGCAGCAGGGTCCATCCCTTGAGTCACACCAGGTGCTCAGGCAGGACTGGGCTCCTGGTGGTCACCCCAGGAGCTCCCCACGAGCTCCTTCTCTCCCTGCAGTGTCAGACAGAAGTGCCCAAGACCCGTCGGCAGGCGGAGCTGATGCAGAGCAGTAACCTCATCGAGATCTCACCGCAGGCTGAGGGTCGTGTGTACACTCGCTGCTTCTGCCTGGAGGAGCCACTGGGCACTGTGAGCTCCAGCAGCCCCACCCCATCCCATCCCCATCCCATTCCCCATCCCCATCCCATTCTCCATCCCACTCCCCGTCCCGGCACAGGGTGCTCCCAGCCAGCCATGCTGAGCCAGCAACCACGTTGATCCAGCCCTTGGAAAATCCCTGCCTCACTTTTTCCACCACAACAGGGGAGGGAGGGAGCTGGTGGTGACCTGGGAATGAGGGAGGGGAGGGATCCTGGAGCTCCAATCCCATTCCCCATCCCCATCCCATTCTCCATCCCACTCCCCGTCCCGGCACAGGGTGCTCCCAGCCAGCCATGCTGAGCCAGCAACCACGTTGATCCAGCCCTTGGAAAATCCCTGCCTCACTTTTTCCACCACAACAGGGGAGGGAGGGAGCTGGTGGTGACCTGGGAATGAGGGAGGGGAGGGATCCTGGAGCTCCATCATCTGCACCAGCTGATCCATGGGGCAGGATAACCCAGGATACATGGAGAGGGAACACCCAGGGGTGCTCTTCTTTCTCCACAGGAGCCAGTGAGAACCTCGGGAAGGAGCAGCCTGAAGGAAGATCACAAGGTGAGGGGAAGTGGAGAGTGTGTCCTATCCTAGCTGTCCTGGTCCTGGCATGCCCAGCTCCACTTCCCTTCCTCTCACTGGTGCCATCCACCCCTATCTGAGTCTGCCTCCACGGCATTTGGAAAATTTCTGCTGTTCCCAGAGTGGCAGAGATGCCTTTAGTAGTGTCTGCTCTGCTCCCCCGAGCAGGAATTGAGGCCCCACTAAGTCTTTGCTGCTGCTGGAGCAATCCCAGCCATGGCCAAGGGCCTCTTTGTTCCTTCTGAGCGTCTTCGGAGCACTGCCAGAGCTGGGAAGTGTCTCCAGTGCTCCTGTGTCTCATCCCTGCATGTCTCTGTGGTTCCTTGTCCCACCGTGGGGATTCAGAGCTGCTGGTGGGATAATGCTGAGGATCCATGGGGTATTGATCAGGTCCAGCAGTGTGGATTGTGAGCCATGGGGTCACAGGGTCCTGCCCATCCCCAATCCCATGGGAGCAGGCTGGAATGGCTGGTTTGGTCTGGTGGAGCTGTGGTCAAGCCACAAAGCCACAGGGAGAGCAGAGTGCCAGGCCAGCACCTCCTCAGCTCCCCAGGGAGGAAACACGGTGGCTTTTCCCTTCTCCATGCCAGGCATCCCCTGTGCCCCCCAGTGCTGGCCAGAGACGCTGCTGGGGGAGCCCCACAGGTGTGGGGTGCCCAGGGGAGTGGGGCAGTGGCCAAGGGGGTGCGGGTGCTGTAGGGTTTGGGGTGCCATGGAGCAGATCCAAGCTGCCATCCCTGTCTCTTCCAGTGCCCACCCTGCTCGGCACAGATGGCACCATCAAACGTGAGTGTGGTACTGGGCAGCACTGGGCTGTGCTGGGAGGACATGGCAGCCCTGACCTGGCCAGGCTGGGCTGTGAGCTGGGGATGGCAAAAGCCACCAGGGGTGTAAGGGGTGTCACCCACCACTCTGCCATCAGCATCAGCCCCCCAGGACTGCAGATCCTCTTGGCTCAGAGCCCTGTGACATCTGGCTGCAGGGAAGGTGTCTGATCCCTTCCAGATGTGGCCCCATTCTTACAACAACTGGAGGAGGGGGCTTGGTGGGTGTTTGGGACCCCACACGCCCCATGGGGCTCCTGGGGTGGCAGTTGGGGACAGGATGCTGGGAGATTGGGACCATGGTGGGGTTGGTGCTCTCCTGCTGCCCTTTGGAGCCCTTGGGGGGGATCTGGAACAACTTTCTCCTCTCTCCCCAGGTCACACTTGGTCCCTCAGGTCCAAAGGTAGGTTTGTCACCCCCAGGACATCCAGAGCTCAGTTCCAGCAGGGATGTGGTCACACAGACCCTCAGCTGTGCCTGGAGCATCCCTTCCTGGAGCTGTGGGCACACACACATGGAGATGGGAGTACCTGTGCCTGTTTTGTCGCCCTCCCCTCCCCTCTCCTGCAGGGCACCAAGGGTGAGCGTGGCCTCCCTGGCACTGCTGGCATCAAGGGGGAGAAAGGCGACCGTGTGAGTGTCCCTGACCACATCCTGGGTGGGGATTCCTCTGCTCAGGGGTTGTTCCCTGTGGGGTTCCTGCTGCCCTGGGGGTGCTGCAGCTCCCCATGGCTCCCCAGCCTTGACAGAGCCCTTGAGCTGCCTCCTCCTCCTCCCAGGGCATTGACTGTGTGCGTACCCACCCTGGTGGCCCCGTGCAGGTGAGACCCCCCCTAACCCTCTGTGTATCCCCCTCCTCATCTCTGCTGCCCTGCTCACATCCTCCTCCTCCTCCTCCCCAGTGTGCTGAGGGGCCAAGGGGTGAGAAGGGGCAGCGTGGAGAGGTGGTAAGTGATGCTCAGCCATTGGGACATGGCTGTGATCTCCTCATGTGGCTCACGTACCCTGAGCTGGGACATGAGGGTCCAGCTCCATGGGTGGGTGGTGGGGGATGAAAGGAGCTGGAGGAGAATCCTGTATGGACCCATGGATGGGCACCTGTAAGAGCCCACCCGTGGGCAGCTGCATGAGCCCATCCATGGGCATCTGTATGAACCCATCCATGGGCACCTGCATGAGCCCATCCATGGGCACCTGCATGACCCCACCTATGAGTATCCACTTTTTCCTGCTGTTCCCATGCAGGGATTTCCAGGAGCAGCTGGCACTGATGGGCAGAAGGTGAGTCCAGTCATCCCATGACTCCTGGCATTGCAGCAGGGACACCTGCTCTGTGGTTCCTGGCATAGCAGCAGAGATGCCAGGACCAGATGGTGCCAACCTGGCCAGCATGGATGATGTGACTCCATGGGTGACATCTGTTTGTCCCACAGGGCCAGAAGGGTGAGAAGGGTGATGGAGGACTTCAGGGCAAGCCGGGGCGCCCTGGGCGTGATGTGAGTAGTGCCAGGGGGTACAGGGCACCCCCTGGGCATGGGGTCTGTCCCCAGGACCAACTGCCCCGTGGGGTGCACAGCACTGCACACGTGGAGCCTTCACACCCCTGCTCTCCCCCTGGCAGGGCCGACCTGGAGAGATCTGTGTGGTGGGCCCCAAGGGCCAGAAGGTAGGTGAGGGTTTGGGGGGAGGGGGTAGGAGATGGGGC